>NC_088687.1:146281197-146456333 GCF_028017835.1 Emys orbicularis | reverse complement strand
ACCAGCAGGGGATCTGGCCCCATTGACTCCCGTTGGAGTCGTGGCTGATTCACACCACTGGGGATCTGGCCCCATTGACTCCCGTGGAGTGGGGCTGATTCACACCAGCTGGGGATCTGGCCCCATTGACTCCCGTGGAGTGGGCTGATTCACACCAGCTGGGGATCTGGCCCCATTGACTCCCGTGGAGTGGGGCTGATTCACACCAGCAGGGGATCTGGCCCCATTGACTCCCGTGGACTGGGGCTGATTCCACACCAGCAGGGGATCTGGCCCCATTGACTCCCGTGGAGTGGGGCTGATTCACACCAGCAGGGGATCTGGCCCCATTGACTCCCGTGGAGTGGGGCTGATTCACACCAGCTGGGGATCTGGCCCCATTGACTCCCGTGGAGTGGGGCTGATTCACACCAGCAGGGGATCTGGCCCCATTGACTCCCGTGGAGTGGGGCTGATTCACACCAGCTGGGGATCTGGCCCCATTGACTCCCGTGGAGTGGGGCTGATTCACACCAGCAGGGGATCTGGCCCCATTGACTCCTGTGGAGTGGGGCTGATTCACACCAGCTGGGGATCTGGCCCCATTGACTCCCGTGGAGTGGGGCTGATTCACACCAGCTGGGGATCTGGCCCCATTGACTCCCGTGGAGTGGGGCTGATTCACACCAGCAGGGGATCTGGCCCCATTGACTCCCGTGGAGTGGGGCTGATTCACACCAGCAGGGGATCTGGCCCCATTGACTCCCGTGGAGTGGGGCTGATTCACACACCTGGGGATCTGGCCCCATTGACTCCCGTGGAGTGGGGCTGATTCACACCAGCAGGGGATCTGGCCCCATTGACTCCCGTGGAGTGGGGCTGATTCACACCAGCTGGCGATCTGGCCCCATTGACTCCCGTGGAGTGGGGCTGATTCACACCAGCAGGGGATCTGGCCCCATTGACTCCCGTGGAGTGGGGCTGATTCACACCACCTGGGGATCTGGCCCCATTGACTCCCGTGGAGTGGGGCTGATTCACACCAGCTGGGGATCTGGCCCCATTGACTCCTGTGGAGTGGGCTGATTCACACCAGCTGGGGATCTGGCCCCATTGACTCCCGTGGAGTGGGGCTGATTCACACCAGCTGGGGATCTGGCCCCATTGACTCCCGTGGAGTGGGGCTGATTCACACCAGCAGGGGATCTGGCCCCATTGACTCCCGTGGAGTGGGGCTGATTCACACCAGCTGGGGATCTGGCCCCATTGACGCCCGTGGAGTGGGGCTGATTCACACCAGCTGGGGATCTGGCCCCATTGACTCCTGTGGAGTGGGGCTGATTCACACCAGCTGGGGATCTGGCCCCATTGACTCCCGTGGAGTGGGGCTGATTCACACCAGCTGGGGATCTGGCCCCATTGACTCCCGTGGAGTGGGGCTGATTCACACCAGCTGGGGATCTGGCCCCATTGACTCCCGTGGAGTGGGGCTGATTTACACCAGCTGGGGATCTGGCCCCATTGACTCCCGTGGAGTGGGGCTGATTCACACCAGCAGGGGATCTGGCCCCATTGACTCCCGTGGAGTGGGGCTGATTCACACCACCTGGGGATCTGGCCCCATTGACTCCCGTGGAGTGGGGCTGATTCACACCAGCTGGGGATCTGGCCCCATTGACTCCTGTGGAGTGGGGCTGATTCACACCAGCTGGGGATCTGGCCCCATTGACTCCCGTGGAGTGGGGCTGATTCACACCAGCTGGGGATCTGGCCCCATTGACTCCCGTGGAGTGGGGCTGATTCACACCAGCAGGGGATCTGGCCCCATTGACTCCCGTGGAGTGGGGCTGATTCACACCAGCAGGGGATCTGGCCCCATTGACTCCCGTGGAGTGGGCTGATTCACACCACCTGGGGATCTGGCCCCATTGACTCCCGTGGAGTGGGGCTGATTCACACCAGCTGGGGATCTGGCCCCATTGACTCCCGTGGAGTGGGGCTGATTCACACCAGCAGGGGATCTGGCCCCATTGACTCCCGTGGAGTGGGGCTGATTCACACCAGCTGGGGATCTGGCCCCATTGACTCCCGTGGAGTGGGGCTGATTCACACCAGATGGGGATCTGGCCCCATTGACTCCCGTGGAGTGGGGCTGATTCACACCAGCTGGGGATCTGGCCCCATTGACTCCCGTGGAGTGGGGCTGATTCACACCAGCTGGGGATCTGGCCCCATTGACTCCCGTGGAGTGGGGCTGATTCACACCAGCTGGGGATCTGGCCCCATTGACTCCCGTGGAGTGGGGCTGATTCACACCAGCAGGGGATCTGGCCCCATTGACTCCCGTGGAGTGGGGCTGATTCACACCAGCTGGGGATCTGGCCCCATTGACTCCCGTGGAGTGGGGCTGATTCACACCAGCAGGGGATCTGGCCCCATTGACTCCCGTGGAGTGGGGCTGATTCACACCACCTGGGGATCTGGCCCCATTGACTCCCGTGGAGTGGGGCTGATTCACACCAGCTGGGGATCTGGCCCCATTGACTCCCGTGGAGTGGGGCTGATTCACACCAGCTGGGGATCTGGCCCCATTGACTCCCGTGGAGTGGGGCTGATTCACACCAGCTGGGGATCTGGCCCCATTGACTCCCGTGGAGTGGGGCTGATTCACACCAGCAGGGGATCTGGCCCCATTGACTCCCGTGGAGTGGGGCTGATTCACACCAGCTGGGGATCTGGCCCCATTGACTCCCGTGGAGTGGGGCTGATTCACACCACCTGGGGATCTGGCCCCATTGACTCCCGTGGAGTGGGGCTGATTCACACCAGCTGGGGATCTGGCCCCATTGACTCCCGTGGAGTGGGGCTGATTCACACCAGCAGGGGATCTGGCCCCATTGACTCCCGTGGAGTGGGGCTGATTCACACCAGCTGGGGATCTGGCCCCATTGACTCCCGTGGAGTGGGGCTGATTCACACCAGCAGGGGATCTGGCCCCATTGACTCCCGTGGAGTGGGGCTGATTCACACCACCTGGGGATCTGGCCCCATTGACTCCCGTGGAGTGGGGCTGATTCACACCAGCTGGGGATCTGGCCCCATTGACTCCCGTGGAGTGGGGCTGATTCACACCAGCTGGGGATCTGGCCCCATTGACTCCCGTGAGTGGGGCTGATTCACACCAGCAGGGGATCTGGCCCCATTGACTCCCGTGGAGTGGGGCTGATTCACACCAGCTGGGGATCTGGCCCCATTGACGCCCGTGGAGTGGGGCTGATTCACACCAGCTGGGGATCTGGCCCCATTGACTCCCGTGGAGTGGGGCTGATTCACACCAGCTGGGGATCTGGCCCCATTGACTCCCGTGGAGTGGGGCTGATTCACACCAGCTGGGGATCTGGCCCCATTGACTCCCGTGGAGTGGGGCTGATTCAAACCAGCTGGGGATCTGGCCCCATTGACTCCCGTGGAGTGGGGCTGATTCACACCAGCAGGGGATCTGGCCCCATTGACTCCCGTGGAGTGGGGCTGATTCACACCAGCAGGGGATCTGGCCCCATTGACTCCCGTGGAGTGGGGCTGATTCACACCAGCTGGGGAACTGGCCCCATTGACGCCCGTGGAGTGGGGCTGATTCACACCAGCTGGGGATCTGGCCCCATTGACTCCCGTGGAGTGGGGCTGATTCACACCAGCAGGGGATCTGGCCCCATTGACTCCCGTGGAGTGGGGCTGATTCACACCAGCAGGGGATCTGGCCCCATTGACTCCCGTGGAGTGGGGCTGATTCACACCAGCTGGGGATCTGGCCCCATTGACTCCCGTGGAGTGGGGCTGATTCACACCAGCAGGGGATCTGGCCCCATTGACTCCCGTGGAGTGGGGCTGATTCACACCACCTGGGGATCTGGCCCCATTGACTCCCGTGGAGTGGGGCTGATTCACACCAGCTGGGGATCTGGCCCCATTGACTCCCGTGGAGTGGGGCTGATTCACACCAGCTGGGGATCTGGCCCCATTGACTCCCGTGGAGTGGGGCTGATTCACACCAGCAGGGGATCTGGCCCCATTGACTCCCGTGGAGTGGGGCTGATTCACACCAGCTGGGGATCTGGCCCCATTGACTCCCGTGGAGTGGGGCTGATTCACACCACCTGGGGATCTGGCCCCATTGACTCCCGTGGAGTGGGGCTGATTCACACCACCTGGGGATCTGGCCCCATTGACTCCCGTGGAGTGGGGCTGATTCACACCACCTGGGGATCTGGCCCCATTGACTCCCGTGGAGTGGGGCTGATTCACACCAGCTGGGGATCTGGCCCCATTGACTCCCGTGGAGTGGGGCTGATTCACACCAGCTGGGGATCTGGCCCCATTGACTCCCGTGGAGTGGGGCTGATTCACACCACCTGGGGATCTGGCCCCATTGACTCCCGTGGAGTGGGGCTGATTCACACCAGCTGGGGATCTGGCCCCATTGACTCCCGTGGAGTGGGGCTGATTCACACCAGCTGGGGATCTGGCCCCATTGACTCCCGTGGAGTGGGGCTGATTCACACCAGCTGGGGATCTGGCCCCATTGACTCCCGTGGAGTGGGGCTGATTCACACCAGCTGGGGATCTGGCCCCATTGACTCCCGTGGAGTGGGGCTGATTCACACCAGCTGGGGATCTGGCCCCATTGACTCCCGTGGAGTGGGGCTGATTCACACCACCTGGGGATCTGGCCCCATTGACTCCCGTGGAGTGGGGCTGATTCACACCACCTGGGGATCTGGCCCCATTGACTCCCGTGGAGTGGGGCTGATTCACACCACCTGGGGATCTGGCCCCATTGACTCCCGTGGAGTGGGGCTGATTCACACCAGCTGGGGATCTGGCCCCATTGACTCCCGTGGAGTAGGGCTGATTCACACCAGCAGGGGATCTGGCCCCATTGACTCCCGTGGAGTGTGGCTGATTCACACCACCTGGGGATCTGGCCCCATTGACTCCCGTGGAGTGGGGCTGATTCACACCAGCAGGGGATCTGGCCCCATTGACTCCTGTGGAGTGGGGCTGATTCACACCAGCTGGGGATCTGGCCCCATTGACTCCCGTGGAGTGGGGCTGATTCACACCAGCTGGGGATCTGGCCCCATTGACTCCCGTGGAGTGGGGCTGATTCACACCAGCTGGGGATCTGGCCCCATTGACTCCCGTGGAGTGGGGCTGATTCACACCAGCTGGGGATCTGGCCCCATTGACTCCCGTGGAGTGGGGCTGATTCACACCAGCAGGGGATCTGGCCCCATTGACTCCCGTGGAGTGGGGCTGATTCACACCAGCAGGGGATCTGGCCCCATTGACTCCCGTGGAGTGGGGCTGATTCACACCACCTGGGGATCTGGCCCCATTGACTCCCGTGGAGTGGGGCTGATTCACACCACCTGGGGATCTGGCCCCATTGACTCCCGTGGAGTGGGGCTGATTCACACCACCTGGGGATCTGGCCCCATTGACTCCCGTGGAGTGGGGCTGATTCACACCAGCAGGGGATCTGGCCCCATTGACTCCCGTGGAGTGGGGCTGATTCACACCACCTGGGGATCTGGCCCCATTGACTCCCGTGGAGTGGGGCTGATTCACACCAGCTGGGGATCTGGCCCCATTGACTCCCGTGGAGTGGGGCTGATTCACACCAGCAGGGGATCTGGCCCCATTGACTCCCGTGGAGTGGGGCTGATTCACACCAGCAGGGGATCTGGCCCCATTGACTCCCGTGGAGTGGGGCTGATTCACACCACCTGGGGATCTGGCCCCATTGACTCCCGTGGAGTGGGGCTGATTCACACCAGCAGGGGATCTGGCCCCATTGACTCCCGTGGAGTGGGGCTGATTCACACCACCTGGGGATCTGGCCCCATTGACTCCCGTGGAGTGGGGCTGATTCACACCAGCTGGGGATCTGGCCCCATTGACTCCCGTGGAGTGGGGCTGATTCACACCAGCTGGGGATCTGGCCCCATTGACTCCCGTGGAGTGGGGCTGATTCACACCAGCAGGGGATCTGGCCCCATTGACTCCCGTGGAGTGGGGCTGATTCACACCAGCAGGGGATCTGGCCCCATTGACTCCCGTGGAGTGGGGCTGATTCACACCAGCTGGGGATCTGGCCCCATTGACTCCTGTGGAGTGGGGCTGATTCACACCAGCAGGGGATCTGGCCCCATTGACTCCTGTGGAGTGGGGCTGATTCACACCAGCAGGGGATCTGGCCCCATTGACTCCTGTGGAGTGGGGCTGATTCACACCAGCAGGGGATCTGGCCCCATTGACTCCGGTGGAGTGGGGCTGATTCACACCAGCTGGGGATCTGGCCCCATTGACTCCCGTGGAGTGGGGCTGATTCACACCACCTGGGGATCTGGCCCCATTGACTCCCGTGGAGTGGGGCTGATTCACACCAGCTGGGGATCTGGCCCCATTGACTCCCGTGGAGTGGGGCTGATTCACACCAGCTGGGGATCTGGCCCCATTGACTCCCGTGGAGTGGGGCTGATTCACACCAGCAGGGGATCTGGCCCCATTGACTCCCGTGGAGTGGGGCTGATTCACACCACCTGGGGATCTGGCCCCATTGACTCCCGTGGAGTGGGGCTGATTCACACCACCTGGGGATCTGGCCCCATTGACTCCCGTGGAGTGGGGCTGATTCACACCAGCTGGGGATCTGGCCCCATTGACTCCTGTGGAGTGGGGCTGATTCACACCAGCAGGGGATCTGGCCCATTGACTCCTGTGGAGTGGGGCTGATTCACACCAGCAGGGGATCTGGCCCCATTGACTCCTGTGGAGTGGGGCTGATTCATACCAGCTGGGGATCTGGCCCCATTGACTCCCGTGGAGTGGGGCTGATTCACACCAGCTGGGGATCTGGCCCCATTGACTCCTGTGGAGTGGGGCTGATTCACACCAGCAGGGGATCTGGCTGACAGTATTCCATTTGTTGAAAATCCTGCAGCAGTGAGTTCCACCGGTCACTGCCAGCTCTGTGTGGATCTGTATTTCCCTCCCTTTGTGTTAATGTACCTGCTGTGAATTTCCAAGAAGAAGAAGCTCAAGGGCAGTACCAGGAAGAGGCAGGAGAAGGTGGCTGCAGCCTGAGAGAGGACGTGGAGAGCTGCCAGGAGCAGCAGGGTGTCCAGGACCCACTCAGTGCTGGCAAGGACGTCTGCTGGGAGGAGACTCCCCCCGTCAGAGGGACCCTTCCCTGCTCCTTGGGCCAGGCTGGGCTGGGGAGCCTTCTCCTGAAGCATCTCTCCGTCGCTGCGAGGAAGAGAGATGGAGCTGGGTGAGACCTCGGCAGATGGGACGTGTGACCACCCCAAGCCAAGGGCTTCAGCCAGTGCCGGCAGGGCCAGCGAAAGCTCAGCAGTGTCTGGCTCTGGCCCAGACAGAGCCGTGATGGGAAGGTGCCAGCCCTGGAGACTGGAGTCCCCTGCTTATCCCAGCTCTGCCTTGAGCCTGGGCCCGGAGGGACCCCTGGGCCAGAGGGGGGTTCTGGTTCCACAGGCCGCTCACCTCCTTGGTCTCTCTGCTGAGGCTGGGTGTGTGTGTGTGTGCGTTTCTGTGTCCAGCACCCTCCGCGCCACGCAGCGTCAGGCAGGAATAAACCGGCCTCCAGTCGGCTCCCGAGCGCTGCCCAACGCACCGGAGCCGGGACTCGCCTCCTCTCGGCCAGGCACACGCGGCTCTGCCTTGGCTCGCTGTGCCCCCGCAGCTGGGCCTGGCAGGCAGCGCTGGCGCCCCCTGAGCCCCGCCGGCCGGCCAGGGCACACTCAGCCTGGCAGCGCTCTCCTGGGCGCCCGCTGCCTGCTCCTGATGTCACAAACAGGGCCGGCTGGGTCATTTGCATACAAGATGAGCCAGTGTGACCTGGCCGTGCCACAGCCCTGCTGGGTGAGCCTGGGCCGGTCATGTGGCTGCTCTGTGCCTCAGTTTCCCCTTCCCTAGAATGGGGATGATGATCCTGCTGCCATTTGTGAAGCGCTTTGCGAGCTCCACACCTGATAAGAGCTAGGACTTGGGACAAGCATTAACCCCCCCGGAGCCTCAGTCGAGCACACGGCTTCCCAGGGGGAGCTGGGTTTCCTCTGGAGAATTCCTGGCGATGGTGTCTGGGCTCCCGCCCTCGCACCCCGGCCGCAGTGACCCCGTGGGTGCAGAATCGCCCTAGCTCCTCCCAGCCCTGCGACTGTCCTGCAGTGTCCCCCGGCTGCCCCTGTACAGCCCCACAGTGCAAAGGCAGCTGTGAACCAGGCCCTGTGCTGGCAGCCTGGAGGAGCTCTGGGATGCCTTGGGTTAGACCAGGACGGCAATGGCAGAGCAAGGAACGAACCTGCCAGGGGAGCTGGGCCTGTCACATACTCCCCATCGCCTTCCGCCCAAAACTGGTTCTCCCCCTTCCAAATGTCAGTGTCCGGCCGCTCCCCCAGACGGGGGCACGGTAAGACAGAGCACTCGTGGGGCACTGGGATTGCCTGGCTCTGACCGGGCCGCTCCTGAGCGCCTGCCGCCAGACCCCTCTCCCAGCACCCCCTGGATGGTGGGAACTCCAGACCCCAGCATGCACGGCTGCATTCTTGTGGCAAGGGACCTGGGGGAGGGATTCAGGGCAAACTCAAGTAGGTTTGGTCCTGGCCTGGTTGGACATGTAGCCACAGCCTCCCTAGGGGCCAGCGCCCCCCCCCCCACACACACACATGCCCCCACCCCCTTTCCCTCATTGCCTTAGCCTGACCCAGTGTCCAGGGTGGTAGCTGCCCACAGCTCCTGGCGGAAGGGGGACAAGGAAGCCCCGAGCATCGCAGAGCCGGGCAAACGCAGGCCAGGGAGGAGGGCGACACGTGGATAGGGTTACCATACGTCCGGATTTTCCCGGACATGTCCGGCTTTTTGGGACTCAAATCCCCGTCCGGGGGGAAATCCCAAAAAGCCGAACATGTCCGGGAAAATCCGGCGCTGCTGGGCCGGGGCCAGGCGGCCGGGGGTGCCGGGGGCCGGCGGTGCCGGGGGTGCCGGGCGGCCGGCGGTGCCGGGGGTGCCGGGCGGCCGGGGGCCGGCGGTGCTGGGCGGCCGGGGGCCGGGCCGCCGGGGGCCGGCGGTGCTGGGCGGCCGGGGGTGCGCTGGGCCGGGGGCCGGCAGTGCTGGGCCGGGGCCGCGCTGGGCCGCGGGCTGGGGCCGGGCCGGGGGCCGGCAGTGCTGGGCCGGGGGCCGGCACCACAGGGCCCGAGCCGAGCCAGGCTGGAGACGCTGGGGCCGGGGCCGGGGCCGGCCGCCGGAGGGGACCAGACTGGGCCGCGCCTCCTCCCCCCACCCCCCAGCTTACCTGCTGCCTGCTTCCTGCTTCAGGCTTCCCGCGAATCAAATGTTCGCGGGAAGCAGGGGAGGGGGCGGAGTTGGGGCAGGGACTTTGGGGAAGGGGTGGAGTTGGGGCGGGGGCGGGGGCGGGGCTGGGGGCGGGGCCGGGGCCCCGTGGAGTGTCCTCTTTTTGGACCCTCAAAATATGGTAACCCTACACGTGGAGCTCTGTCTCCGGCTAGTGGTGATGGGGAAACGTTCTGCAAACAGGAGACCTGTGGTGTGCCCAGATTCCCACCAGAAGGGCCCGTTGTGATCATCCAGTCTGACCCCCGTACAGCCCAGGCCAGAGACCGGCCCCCCAACAATTCCTAGAGCCGAGCTTGGAGGGAAACAGCCCGTCTTGGTGATGGGGAATCGGCCACGCCCCTGGGTAAATTGTTCGAATGGTTAATTGTCCTCCCTGTTACGAATGGACACCGGATTTCTAGCCTGAATTTGTCTAGCTTCAGCTTTCGCCGTTGGACTGTGTTTGACCCTCCTGTGCTGAGCAGAAGAGCCTGGTACCAAATATTGTTCCCCACGGAGGTGCTAGACAGGGATCGAGTCACTATCGATGGAGCTCCGGGAGTCTGTCACGATCAGCCAGGTTTGCTGAGCCTTTCATCCTGCTCGCGGCTCTGTGAGCTCTGTCCAGACTAGTAACATCCCTCTTGACTTGTGGGCCCCGGAATGGACACAGGAGTTGTGACACGGTTATGTTCTTATGTTCTTATGACACCGGTGCCCATAAAGAGGGGAAATCGCCTCGCTGCTCCGACTCCAGATTCCCCTCTTCACCCCCCCTACCCCCCAGGATCGCCTTAGCTCCTTGGGCCACAGCGTCTCACAGGGAGCGCGTGTGCCGCTGATTATCCACCACACCCCCCGATTCGTTCTCAGACGCGGCTTGCCAGGATGCAGCCCCCAGCGGTACGTACGGCCTGCGGTCTCTGTTCCTAGGGGTTCACATTTACAGCGAGCCGTATTAACACGCTTCTCGCTTGCGTGCGCCCAGGTTACTGCCCTGTGCTCGTGGCACCTGGGTCAGGGTCAGGGGAGAGGTCCCTGCACAATTGGGGCCCATCGACCAGCGTGCCCTATGTAGCGCTTCTGTTTTTCAGAGCCCAGAGTGCGAGGGGAACAAAGATCATCAGCCCCATGATACGGGTGGGGAAACTGAGGCACAGAAGGGGAGGGAGAGAGTGTGCGAGAGCAATACAGAGTGTAATTTGTAATGAAAGAGGTGCCAGGGCTCAAGCAAATTTTTTACTTTCATAACTGATGCGGCAAGTCCAGAGGCGCCGGGGCTCTGAACTGCCAGGCCCAGAGGTGCCGGGCTCTGACCTGCCCGGCCTGGAGGGGTCACGGCTCTGACCTGCCAGGCCCAGAGGTGCCGGGGCTCTGAACCGCCAGGCCCAGAGGTGCCGGGGCTCTGAACCGCCAGGCCCAGAGGGGCCGGGCTCTGACCTGCCAGGCTCAGAGGTGCCGGGCTGTGAACTGCCAGGCCCAGAGCAGCCGGGGCTCTGACCTGCCAGGCCCAGAGGTGCCGGGGCTCTGAACCGCCAGGCCCAGAGGTGCCGGGGCTCTGAACCGCCAGGCCCAGAGGTGCCGGGGCTCTGACCTGCCAGGCCCAGAGGAGCCGGGGCTGTGAACTGCCAGGTCCAGAGGTACCGGGCTCTGACCAGCCAGGCCCAGAGGGGCCGGGCTCTGACCTGGCACAAATTAAGCACTGGAGCGAGAGGTTTGCTCCAGGTCACGCCACACTGGGACAGAGCCCAGGAGTCTCGGCCCCCTCAGACAGTCGGTGCTCGAGCGCACGGTGTGTCTGAAGGCCTGTGTGGTGCGGCTCTGGGGAATCAGTAGGGCCCACGCGGGAGCGATCAAGGGGCCACCCTTGGAGCCAGAGATGCTGCACCGAGACCACATGGAATGAAATGAGGGTCGCCCCTGCGGGGAGTGGGAGCTCTCTGGAGCCATGGGGCTACGCAGGGGAGGGGGAGGGCAGCGCAGGGGGAGCAATGGGGGGCCTGGGGGAGAGCCAGGCCTGGGGGAGGGTGCAGCAGGGGCTGCACAGCCTGGGGGAGCTCCGAGCGCCACCCAGTGTCTGGGGATGACCCAGCCCCACTGTTCGGGGGAATTCCTCCCACGCACCCCCGCCCCGCCTTTCTGTACTCCCAGGCTGGCAGTCAGCCCACCCAGCCCACCAGCGACGGGGCTCTGTACTGAGCTGCAGCTGCTGACGCCTCCCCAGCCTCAGGCAGGCTCCTCGAAGAGGAGGATGAGGGGCAGGATGAGCAGGAGGTAGAAGAAGAAGAGGGCTCCGTGGTACAGGAAGTAGAGCACTGCCAGGCACACCAGGGCGTCCAGGACTGTCTCAAATTCCCGGAAGAGATCCATCGGCTGCTGCCCTCAGCACAGGGACCCGCTGCTGGACTCAGCTTCTCCAGAGCCGGCCCTGTGCAGGGAGAGAGGGGAGGTGGGGAGGAGCCCGCGCTGAGGAACGGGGCAGAGACTGAACAGAGTCTGCGGTGAAGGCAGGCTGGGAAACGCTGATTCCTGCCCTGCCACGTGCATCATTCTGTGCAGGGACAGGACAGCAGCTCTCATGCTCCAGGGGACTGGTCACTGCAGTGGTCAGGAAGGGATTTCCCCTCCTCACCACCTTGGGTCTTTCATCCGCCTCTGAAGCATCCAGAAGCAGGATGCTCTCGGCCAGGCCAAGGAGGTGGGATCCCACACTGAGGTGGAATCCAGTTGGGCAGGAGACGGGAGACTCATAGACTCATAGACTTTAAGGTCAGAAGGGACCATTATGATCATCTAGTCTGACCTCCCGCATGATGGAGGCCACAAAAGCTGACCCACCCACTCCTGGAATAATTCTCTCCCTTGACTCAGCTGTTGAAGTCCCCAAATCATGATTTAAAAGACTTCAAGTCGCAGAGAATCCTCCAGCAAGCGACCCCTGCCCCATGCTGCGGAGGAAGGCGAAAAACCTTCAGGGCCTCTGCCAATCTACCCTGGAGGAAAATTCCTTCCCGACCCCAAATATGGCGATCAGCTGAACCCCGAGCATGTGGGCAAGATTCTCCAGCCAGACCCTCCGGAAAAAGTTCTCTGTAGTAACTTTTAATATCCCATCATTGACCATTGTTACTAATGACCAGAGACGAGGCCAGGTGGCTGTGGGTCTGCCGGGGTTGGGCAGGAGACGGGATGCCAGGCTAGACACAGCAGGACTCTGACTGGCTATTGGAAATGGCACGTTGCTAACAGCACCTTCGGGGCTCGTAGCTGTTGGGGATTGTAGCAGGGTGGTTACCCCGCTCCTGTCCTGAGGGGCTTAAAGCCGCCTGGGAGAGGGCTGGGGCGGGGGAAAAGCTGGGCTGATGGGGTAAGCAGCCACAGCTGTGGCCAGTGCAATCAGGGCCCAGCTGGCCCTTATAAGAGGGCTGTGGGCCAGAAGGAGAAACACCCCCTCTCTCTAGCCTCGTTGAGAGAGAAGGACCTGGCTGCCTGGGAGCTGAGAGAAGGTACCTGAGGTGGAGCAGTGCTAGGGAAAGGGCAAGGGGAGCTGGGGAGCTCCAGCCTAGCAAAGCACAAGGCTGCAGGCCTAGTTAAAGGCCTATGAAAGGGCACTGGGGCTGCAGAGGGGCAGCCCAGAGACAGGCAAAGGCAGCGGGTCCTACCCCCCTTGCTGATGATGAGTGGCTGATAGACGGCCGTTGCCCCAGGGAGCGGGGGCTAGATGGTGACTGGCAGTAGCCACTGAGGCAAGGGGGGGATAGAGGGTTGGGGGCTCCCCTGGGTGGGGAGACCCAGATTGTGGGTTGCTGCGGGGGCAGAACCCTGGCGAGGAGGGCACCGGGGTCCGGGAGGGACACGGAGGCCAGCAGCAGGCGAGGCACCGGCCTGCAGAGGGCGCTCCGGACTGGAAGAGCTAATCCCCTGGGCAACCAGCAGGAGGCGCTGCACCAGTGAGTCGTCGCCCCGCCACAGGGATCCAGGCCTGGTTCAAGGGGCAGCAGGCGCTGGCTTGTGTCCATCTGGGGCTCAGAGCAGCTGGGGGAACGTTAGCATCGAGCTCGACAGACCCTGCTTCCCATGCCTGGTTCGGAAAGCCGGGGCCCAGGCTGAGGGCTGGGCAGCGGCTCGAGAGAGGAGCAGGCTGGGGACCAGGGAGGCTGCACTAGCCACAGGGTGCTGTGCCCACGGGCAGTGGTGGAAACACACTGGCAGCCAGGCTGGAGGCACCGGGGAGGGAGCAGCCCCGCGCTGACCCGGAGGGAGTGATGAGCTGTGAGTCTTTCCCCTCTCTGATCCCTGGGTCCCAACTCCCCACCTCCACTCTCACTGCTCCCCCCACTCTCCGACTAGCCCCCCACTGCCCCAGAAGGACCCTGCTCCCACCTCACAGGCTCCAAACCAGCCTCTCCGCGCCGGCCCTTTCCTTCCCCTTGGCGGGGTCTCTCCCAGCGCTGTTCATTATCCCATCCCGCGGGGCCGTGTCTGGGACACGCTGAGCCTGGGACACCCGCAGCGCTAGCCACAAGGCTGGATTTGCAGAGGGGGATCCAGGCTCTGGCCTGTTCGGCCCGGGGCCGCTCTGCTGAGGCTGCCCACACGGGGGCTGGACTGTACCAGCCGTGCGGCAGAGCTGGTGCGGACGCCCGTCCATAGGGAGCCGGGCTAAGACCCACCAACCTCATTTCACGCAGGGCCACCCAGACGCCACCAAACAGGAGCGGCTTCCGGTTGCCACGAACGCGGCAGCTGGCCCAGGCCGCCTGGGCAACCTTCCCTGCCCCGCACTTACGTTCCCCTCTCGTCGGGGCTCCTCTGGGTGCCGGGTCCGGCAGGGTGGAAACGCCCCATTCAGCTCCCCTGCTGGCCCCTGCCCCCACCTGCCCCGGAGCTTGTCTGCCCCACGAGG
The DNA here is from genome assembly GCF_028017835.1 of Emys orbicularis. Classification (NCBI taxonomy): domain Eukaryota; kingdom Metazoa; phylum Chordata; order Testudines; family Emydidae; genus Emys; species Emys orbicularis. The sequence goes on along the minus strand of NC_088687.1, from coordinate 146,442,037 downwards.
CAGCTGCTACCCCTGGCCACGCTGGCTGCTTCTGATGTCATAAACAGAGCTGGGGGGTGGGGTCAGTGCAAATTCACACGTACCAAGGCAAGAGGTGGCTTCCCAGGGGTGCGGGGGTGGATGGGTGGGAGCTAGATCATGTCCGTGAGGGAGACGGATTTGCTGTGGGGAAGCGGTGGGAGCAGGGGGGTGCAGGTTGGGAGTGAGGGGCACCAGCAGAGCTTGGGGGGCAGGGCTGTGTGACATTATTGACATAAACTGTGACCGTATAGATCATTGTTGCCACCACTGTTATATATTTGCAGCAAATATTGTACAAAGGTTGTTGTGTGAGGTGTCTATCACAAGATTATGATTTGCTGGTTATAATTATGCTGTCTGTATGTACCAAGAACTGTGCCATTACTGTATGTAATTGATTCCATTTAACCAATTCTAGCTCTCATCTCTATCTTTTTCCTTTTATGAATAAACCTTTAGATTTTAGATTCTAAAGGATTGGCAACAGCGTGATTTGTGGGTAAGATCTGATTTGTATATTGACCTGGGTCTGGGGCTTGGTCCTTTGGGATCAGGAGAACCTTTTTCTTTTACTGGGGTCTTGGTTTTCATAACCATTTGTCCCCATAACGAGTGGCACTGGCGGTGATACTGGGAAACTGGAGTGTCTAAGGGAATTGCTTGTGTGACTTGTGGTTAGCCAGTGGGGTGAGACCAAAGTCCTCCCTGTCTGGCTGGTTTGGTTGCCTTAGAGGTGGAAAAACCCCAGCCTTGGGGTTGAGGGACATGGGAGCTTGTGAGGCCAGGAGGGGTGGCTGTGCTCACCTCGCTGGGTCTCCTGCGTCGCCCCGGCCAGAGAACGGCCCCGCCGTGACTCGGAGGGGAATGGAGCCGAGCTTGTAGGAAAACCGCCACCGCGGCCCTGGGGAAATGGCCAAACACGGACATGTTGGGCTCCAGCTCCCAGCCCTTGCATCGTGTCAGACCCTCCTCTGCTAGCCCGAGGAGCCTGTGATGAGCGCTTTGCTCCCCTTGAAGAAGGAAGAGGCCAGTACGCTTCTCGGCTCCCCCAGGTGGGGCTTGGAGAAGGCCCCAGGCCATAGAGATTGGCAGAGGCAGGAAAGGAGGGTGCCTGCAAACAGGTACGCGGAGCCCCAGAGGCCATGGGAGATGGGTGGTGGGTATCGTAGGCTGGGGGAGGCAGTGCCTCCCCAAACAGCCTGGCATGGCCCCGCCCATGCTCTGCCCTGGCCCAGGCTGGGGCTGGCCGGCCTGCCTGCCGCAGGGACTCGGGGTGGCTGCACTGGGGCCATGCCCGGTGCACTGGGTCTGGGGGTGCTCTGGGCACGCTCCTGTGGGGGAGGGGAGACAGGAGGGGAGGGCCGGGGCCTCGGGCACAAGGGGAGGGACCGGGGGTTAGCCTCCCCCAACAGCCGGGTCATTGGCCGCCCATGCACGGGAGGGAGAGCCCGGGTGGTTGGAGCTGCCCAAAGCTGGGCCCTGATGAGCAGAAGGCTCGGGGGGCCCGGAGGAAAAGGGGGCGATTCAGCCAAGGCAGGAGGGCTGGTGCTGGAGGGCAGGTCCCAGGGGCAGGACTCGAGGCAGGGAGGTCTGGTAGCTCAGTGCTGCAGCAGGTGACCTGTCAGACGGCTGCAGGAAGAGGCTAGGAACAGGAGGCAGGTCCCCGAGGGAAGGCCCCAGGGCAGGGTGGGGCTCGCAGGCAGGGTCCTGGGCAGTGGGAGACCCGACACGGGGGCGCGGTAGAAGAGGCATGAGACTGGTGACGCTCCGTGGGGTGGCCTGGACAGTCGGGCCCTGGAGAAAGGCAAAGGACTGGACAGAGAGTGCTGGTGGGCGCTGGGGCGGGGGACTGGGAGGAGACGTCCCCAGAGAGAGGGATGGGGAACCGCTGCACTGGGCGTATGCTCCCGTCTGGCCGTGGCCTGATGTAGGAGGGGGCTGCCCCACTACACACCCGTTGGCTTCTCTTTGTTCAGCTAAATGGACTGAGCTCTTTGTGTCCGTCACTACACGGCAGGTTTTCTAATCCTTTAACCGTTCTCCTGGCTCTTCTCTGACCCCTCTCCAATTTATCCACCTTGTTCGCGAATTGTGGGCACCAGAACTGGGCACCGGATCCCAGCAGCGGGCGCACCAGGGCCAGATACAGAGGTAAGAGAACCTCTCTGCTCCTACCCGAGATTCCCCTGCTTATGCAGCCCAGGATCACATTCGCCCTTTGGCCTCAGCATTGCATTGGGAGCTCGTGTTCCGCTGATTATCCACCACAGCCCCCAAGTCTTTGTCAGAGTCGCTGCTTCCCAGGATAGCGTCATCGTCCCCCATAAGTACAGCCTGCGGTCTTGGTTCCTAGATGTATATCTCTCTGTTTGGCCATATTAAAACACACTTTGCTTGTGCTCAGTTTGCCAAGTGATTCAGATCGCTGTGTTGGTGACCTGTCCTCTGCATTATTTACCCCCCCTTATCTTTGTGTTTGCAGATATGATTTTTGTTTTCTTCCATAAAAAAGTTAAATAGGGCCCAGAACCAATCCCTGCGTGCCCCCATTAGAAATACACTTGATGAAAAGTCCCCGTTTTGAGACCTATCAGTTAGCCAGTTTTTAATCCATTTAATTTGTACCATGTTCATTTTGGGTCATTCTAGCTCGGGGCCAGGGTAGCAGGGCCACGCGATAGCTCCTGAAGCAAAGCCCCTTCCTCAGTCGCTCATTCTGAGCTTCCCTCCGTGAATGGCGCTGCTGCTTTGGGGGTTAGACTAGATCCCATTAATGTCACATGTCCTAGGAATGGCCCCCAGGGTCCAGGAAGGGGCAGCTAGAAAGGAGCGAGCACAGAACAGTCCCAGCAGCTCAGGTACGCTCTGAGGCCCTGGCTGGTGAATACAAACATCCAGTGCCCCTGAGCTCACGAGACAGGAATAAGCAGAGCTCCTGCACCCCAGAGAGACGCAGGACGGGATCCCCCGGAGTAAAGACATCCCCTTGGGGAGAGAGAGACTCCGTCTTTATCCTTCACCTCAGCAGACAGGGAAACCAGCACCTCCTACTTCTGACCGAGACATTCAGCGGGGCTGGCCAAGGAATAACTGGTGGGAGAAAACAAGGACTGCGCCTGGCTAGAGCCCATTTTAGATTTTCCGATGCCTGTTTTCACTTCTGTTGGCTTGTCGCCATCTCCGCCTTCATCTCCTTCACTTGGCTTCACTTAGCCCATGTCCTCTTGTTAATCAACTTGTTTTATTTCAGCCTAACCCAGCCCAGTGCAGGGTTTGAACTGAAGTGATTGTTAACTCCAGTTACCTGGCAAGCTGCTGGGTATTGACTCTTTTAAAGGAGCAAACAAACCTTGTTGTGTCTCTGAGTGGCCCAGGAGACTTCAGGCCAGATGGTTTGGGGGAAAGTCAGGACAGGGAGTGTGCTGAAGTCCCCTGACACAGCTCTGATTAGCCGAATCCAGTCCACATGGAGAACTGTACAAGTTCTCCCAGCCTCCATCAAGTTCTTCCACCTTTCTCACTAGGCCCACCATGGCTGCCACACTGCGGCTGGGAAGGCTGTCGGTCTGTGGTCCTTTGATCACATACACTCTAAACGCAACGCGTTTGTCTTTGTAAGTTGTTTCTGTGGGGAACCGGCCCATGCCGTTCAGAAGCATCCCCGACAGACACGCAACTTCCAGAAGTTCTAAGTTACACTGGGGCGGCTGGCCCACGTATCTAAAGGACACAAAGGAAGTGACAAGAGACTACTTTGCAGTGTGTGGACAATTAAGCGAGTCAAATGGACTCCTGATTAAAGGCGATTGTATCGTAATTCCAAGCGGAATGAGAGGAGAAATCCTAAACCTCATCCATGAAGGACATCAAGGATTAACGAAATGCCACGAACGGGCCAACCAGTCAGTGTGGGGGCCGGGTGTCAGCAAGGACGTAAAGACTAAAGTATTGTAAGTATTGCAGAACTAACAGACCAACACAACGCAAAGAACCTTTCACAACAGAACCTCCACCAGCCAGACCTTGGAAGAGATGAGCTGCAGATTGATGTGAATTCAGAGAACATCATGACCTCGTTCTTGTGGACTATTTTCCTAGAAATATTGAAATAATTTACTTGAAAGCCATAACATGGAGCAGTGTTATTGAGAAACTGAAGGGCACTTTTGCATACTTTGGTATTCCAGGACAACTACTGATGGGACAATGGACCTCAATTCACTGCAGCAGAATTTGTCATTCCAAATGAAATATGATTTTGATCATATTCCTAGCAGCCCACATTACCCAGAAGCGAATGGAGAGGCTGAGAGAGCTGTACAGACAGCCAAGAAAATCCTACAGCAGGAAGATCCATTCCTTGCTCTTCCGGGGTACAGATCATCACTGAGAACAGCTACTGGATACAGCCCAGCACAGCTCCTTATGAGAAGACAACTCAGAACTACTGTTCCAACTTCCACTCTCCAAAGTGGCCAGATGTCCCTTAGGGCAGGTCTACACTACAGACTTACATTGGTATAACTACGTCCGTTGGGGTGTGAAAAATCCATACCTGAGTGACTTAGCTAAACCAACCGAAACCCCCCCCCCGCCCCCGTAGACAGCGCTATGTTGGCAGGAGAGCCTCTCCTGTGGGCAGGGCTGCTGTCTCTCAGGGATGGGAGAGCCTCTCCCGTCAGGGCAGAGCATCTCCATTAAAGCACTAAATGTGTAGAACTGCCCAGCCTGGAACCTTCCTGCGTGATCCAGACCCACAGTGGAGAGTTCAGCAGAAACCATCGACATCTACAGCTTGTTCCTCCAAAAGAACAATCAACGGCGCAAACGCTGCAGGTGGCCGGTGCTGGACAAGAAGAGGAAGACGCAAAGATTCCAAACTGACCCCAGCCAGTCGTTGCAGTTAACGGGCAGCCGGGTGGCCAAGTTGTTGCGCGTTCGGGTCGTGTGATTAGAAAACCAGGACGACTCAGAGGCACTGAACAGACTGTTACGTGCTGAACCTCACAGACCGCGTGACAGTGTGACTCCTGTGAATGGCAGCGAGGCAGAACTTGAAGGGGGAGACCTAATGGAATGTTAAACTGTATTACACAGTTCAGCCACTAGGTGGCACCATGCACTCCACATCTTGTCTACACACGTACAACAGCTCTACCTGGCCGGGCATTACAGGAGCTTGTGGGGAACACACCTGGTGTGTATGTCTCTGTGGCCAGCCCGTCTCTGGTACAAGACCCTGATGTGCTAGTAGCAGCCCTGCCACCCACCATGTACAACGCGTACGTGACAGAGCCAATCTAGTGCCGTTACTGCTTGTGTTACGGCCACACCCAGGCGCCCCGCCCGGAGGGAGGTGCTCGGTGCTGTACGTATGTAGAATGAGAACCAGGCCCTGCCCTGAAGAGATGACAAGGCAAAAGGTGGGAGAAAGGAAGGCGTATTAGTCCCATTTTACAGAGGGGGAATTGAGGTTCCTCAGTGTGTTACAGTGACTGTACAGCAGCTGGTCCATTGGGTGTTGGAGGTCAAGGGACTGTACGGCACATGGTCCATTGGGTGTCAGAGATCAGGGAGACATGGTGACTGCACTGCAGCTGGTCCAGCGGGTGTTGGAGGTCAGGGGACTACACGGCACCCGGTCTATCGGGTGTTGGAGGTCAGGGAGACACGGTGACTGCACCACAGCCGGTCCATCGGGTGTTGGAGGTCAGGGAGACACGGTGACTGCACCACAGCCGGTCCATCGGGTGTTGGAGGTCAGGGAGACACGGTGACTGCACCACAGCCGGTCCATCGGGTGTTGGAGATCAGGAAGACGCGGTGACTGCACCACAGCCGGTCCGTCGGGAGTTGGAGGTCAGTGTCCGTGTCCCCCTGCATATAACACATTGGGGCCAAAAGTTTCACATTTAGCTTCCCACAGTCAGCCCCCTCTGGCTGTATGTAGGTGCATGGTGAGGGGCCTGCGGGTCGGGGTGCTGATTGTCAGCCTGCCCTGCAGGGGCTCAGGAGCGGGAGGACCAACCTCAGGCAGGCTGTTTGGAACCAGGACAAAAAGCCCACGCTGGCCTGGAGTTCTGTACTTCGATTTCACTGTCTCGCTGCCCAGCTGAGCCTGCCTGTGTGACAGATGGTCCCTTCCTTACACCCAGAATCACAGCACTAGTCCGGTTACTCCCAGTCCCAAACGACCAGTCACTTACCCCAGATCCATTGCACCTTAGAGCTCACACCAAAGACGACGCTTGTTGCCAGTCCTACAATAAACTGTCTACAGCTGTTGTGACGTTGTGAGTGTAATATATTTCATTGGAAGGTGACAGGGCCAGAAAGAGTTAATTAACTCACAGACTGACCTGATCCATGGCCGAACTTTAGAAACTGGTTAGGAAGATCTGTAAATGAACAGAGCTTTGAAATGCAGGCTGCATTGTTAGAGGTAGAAGGGGAGGTGTTTGCTCAGGGCTTGTGATGTAAGCAAACAAGTCTTGTCTATTGCTATAGCTTTGATTCAAAGATCAAAAAAGGAATATTAACATTTAGGAAGATACTTGAGTGAAATAGTATTATTGTCTATGTGTCTCTTTGAAGGTTGTGGTAACCTGTATCTGAACTGTTTAATGGATAAATTACCCTGTGCTAATTGCCAGGATGTTTGGAAGGAGAGTTAAGCCTATTGTTTTCTCAGACCGAAAGGCTGCTGGAAATGTATAAGAACCCTGGGACACAATCCTTCTGCATCTCAGATCTGCTTTGGGTTTCAAGAGGGGGAAATCTTAAGCCACAAGGATTGAGATCCCCAGTCATTGACTGGAGCCACCCTGAATATGGACATTGGACTATTTCTAAAAGGACTTTTGGCAACTACAAGCTCATCTCTGCTCTGTATCTGAACCTCAAGAATTGAATTCAAGTTTATATGTATATTGATCTTTTAACCAACACTCTCTCTCTTTTCTTTTTTAATAAATTTTAGTTTAGTTAATAAGAATTGACTATAGCGTGTATTTTGGGTAAGATCTAAGTTGTAATTGAACCTGGGTATGTGGCTGATCCTTTGGGATTGGAAGAACCTTTTCTTTTATACGATGAGATCAGATTTTCAGTAATCATCATCATATGTTTGACAGGTGTGTCTGGACGGAGGCCTGAGGCTGGGCACTTTTAAGGGAACTGCGTTGTTTGAACTTCTGAGTAACCAGTGAGGTACTACAGAAGCTGTTTTGTGCTGGTTGGTAAATCTAAGTATTGGAATAACCACCAGCGTTTGGGGTCTGTCTGCCCCGTTTTGTTTGCAGTTCACCCTAATTGAGTGACCTCAACTGGCTCCCACGGGCAGCACCGTCACAGGTGTATTAACTAGGGAAAGGAAAGGAGCGTTATTTACAAGGTTGAGGCAGGTAAACATAGATACACAAACACGTTCCCATCTTAAGTTTCAAAAGGTAACAGAAGCTTCTATCATTCTTTAGGACTAAGCAGCTGGGGTCCCTGGTTTCTTCCTAGACACCTCACCCCCCAGACTTCAAGCAGCACAGAGATCCCGTTCCTTCTTGTGAGGGATTTCTATTCCCTTCCCCCACCTCCCGTGTGCGCCAAGCTGCAAACACAGCTGACAGAAGAAATCCACTTGGCATGACTCGTCTTCACCTGCGGGGGAGGGCAGAAACACAAAATCTTTTGTCCTCTTTAATGTCCCGCAATAGTCCACCTGCTGTTGCTGGGCCTACCCTGGTGGCGAGGAGTAACACCTTCTGTTGGAGGCCAGCAGTTCACACCGTTACTGTCTCCCTCCTGTCTGGTGATTTACAGTCAGAGAGGCTCACAATACAAATGCTTCAATATTACCGTACAAGATGAGCTACAGATGGGATAAGTGAGATGAATGCCGGCAGCAGCTCACCAGCATTCCAGAAAGTCTGAACGCTAAACACATTCTTACTATCCTAGGACAGTAAAAGCTTTGTTATCCGGCATGTTGGGGGAATGGGGGGTGCTGGTTAATCCAAAATTCCGGTTCACTCAGAGTTCTACTTGCCAATGGAATACCAATTTTCAAAGAACGAGAATACAATAAAACGAATAAAGTATCAAATAGTTTGCAGGTCCTCACCAATCCCGTCGTAGTATTGCACTGCAGAGCGGCTGGTTTCTTGAAGCACTTAGGTGTAGACGGGTAACGTTTTCTAGACAGTAGATTGATCTTATGACACTTCATATCACTATGGGCGTACACCCAGTACACATGCGCACACCCAGATCACTACAACTACACAACACTAAAACTAGACGGAACATAAGTGAATTTTCAGAAGGCGCGTCGGGATCTTGCAGTGCCTCAGGGTCATTCTTATCAACATCACTTATCGCTGTAGCAGGTGTCGGAGCTTGGGCTGAATCTGTACTGACCCGATGACACACCCTGGAAGCTGCTTTTTTGAATAAATCCCAGATATCAGCTTGCTTGTCTTCTGCCCCTTTTGCATAGAAGTAGAGTGCAGAACGTGCAATTGCATAACCTCCTGGGCAGTATACTGGTCCCGGTTACTAGACTGAAGATTTGTACTGGGAGATATCAGAAACGCCGGTTACTAGAGCTTTCGGGTTGATAAAGTGCCGGATAACACAGCTTCTACTGTACCTATTTTACCAACCCTAGCGCCCAGGGGAGCCAGGCTGCTCCCAGCATGTCTGCCAGTGTTCAGCTGAGAGGTGGGACCTTGGCATGAACTGGCACCTGGCCTGCCAGCGTCACAGCCCTCACCCACACAATGTGGCCATTTGCCCTGGGGAAAGGCTGGGGGAGGGGAATCTCCGAAAGGCCCTACAGGTTCCATCAAACCCCTATTGTAACAGTGTCAGATGCCCAGGTCCCGTTGTTCCTGATGCTGCGGTAGGGGTGTGTGTGGGGGGGTGACGCCCACCCCCGCTTCCCAGGGACGTGCAGATGCCAGCAGCTGGTGCTGTCCATCCCTCAGCAAGCCAAGAGCTCTTTGCCCTGCCCTCCTGGTGCCTGACGCAGACCGGCTCCCCTCGGGGCCCTGGCGCGGGGTCAGCGCTCTGACAGATGCGTCTGCTGCTCCTCTGTCATCCCTGCGGCTCGGGGGCCCGTGCAGAGGGGAGCTGAAGTGCAGCTGGTTTGGGCAGGGGCCATGTGGCCATCGGGCTGCCACCAGTGTTTGCCTTGGAAAGGGGCCCGCAGCCTCAGCCGTGCCTCGTGGCCGCACAGCCGTGGGGAACTGGGGCCTGGCCAAAGGAACGGGCAGCCTTGCTCACGTGAGTCCTGCAGGGGCTAAGGGGGCTGGGGCCAAGCCGTGGGGCAGACCCGATAGCCAGGGCAGTGCCAGCATGGCAGGCAGGGGGCCGTGACTTGGGCGGTTTAGGGTTAGGCTGTCTCGGCTCAGTGGCAAACCAGCCAGGAGATGGGGGTGCTGTGGGTGGGAACCCCTGCTCTCCATGGGCCAGAGGGGAGCGCCGTATCTGGAGGGGGGGCTGTGACCTCCACCCCAACCACCAAGAGCCCCAAGAAGGGCACAGAGAGTGGCCAAGGGGGGAGGATCTTGGGGGGCCCTGCGGCTGTTCTGCCAGTGACAGCCCTTAGATATTCCACAGCGCCCCATCTCCGCCCTGTCCCCACACACAGGCTGCCCCTCCTGCCTGGTCTGGCACCACCTAGTGCCTTCTCCCAAACCAAGGACACTGGCCAAGCCTGATGGGACAACCCCACCCCCAGCCCCGATCTGAGCACCAGTGTCCCCGGGGCAATCTCCCCATGCTGCCATTCCCCTCGGGTGCTGGCCTGTCTGCCCGGGGGGCTGGAGGGCTCTCTACAGGCCAAGGGCTAGAGAAGCACTTTCCAGGCAGCAGCGGCAGCCAGCAGGAACATGCAAAGCCCTGGCTAGTGGGTATGTGTGTGTATCCCACACATGTGCACCTCTGGCCAGGATATAAGAAGAATTGGTCAGCTGTGTATCAAAGGCCCTATACTGCTAACAGCTGGTGGGGATTCTCCTTTAGCTCAAATGCAAAGGCCCTGGGCTTTCGAAGGAAGAATTAGATGCTATCCCTGCTGCCGCTGGGAAGTTCATGCCCTGCGGTGCAGTGGAGTGCCGGCTGTGGCATCCGGGGAGGCCAGAGATTAATGGAACAGCCCGCCTGCCGCAGCTTGGCTCTCCACACGTCAGGCCTCAGCGTCCTCACCAGGTTCACTCCAGACCCAGCAAGTTTGGCCACAGCAGCCCCTTGGAAGGAGCAGTCCCCAGCGCTGCACAGACGGGGGTTACTGCCCAGCACCAGGAGGAACCCCGAGGCTGCTCCTTTAAGGACAATTCCCTGCCCTGTTTGGCTGCAGGGAGCGGCCCAAGCTGCATAGATGTGGCCTGAGCTTGAATCTCTTCCCAGTGCTTTGGGGAAATGAATAAAAGCTCTGGCTGTGCTGAGTCAGGATAAACCAAACCCCCGGAGCCTGAGCGCCACGTGCCTTGGCCTCGGCTTCTGCCTATGGAGCCAAATCCTGATCCACCAGCCCCCAGCAAGCCCTGGCTCCGGACTGGCTCCACCAACAACAAAGAGCCCCCACCCCTCTGCTCCAGGGGTGAACAGCGGCTGGAGCGAGGCCAGCAAAGCAATGTCAATCCCCTGGCCTGACCTCGGCCACCTCAGCCTTGTTCTCATCCGCCGGGAAACTGCCCCCGCCATTCCTGTTACTCCAGGAGAGCCCAGGCTGAGCTGTGAGGATTAGCAAACAGCAGATTTTGTTCTCTCTGTCTTATCAGCCGGGAAGTTAAAAGGCCCCCATCAAAGGCTCCTTTGCCAGCCCTCTCCAAGCTACAAACCCGGCCAGCCATCCCCCAGACTGAGCGCTTGCTCGGGATGTCTAGCCTCCCTTGTGCCAACTGGCGTGGTGATAACCACCATACTTTGGTCTCTGGTTGGGAGGAGTTTCCCCTGGAGTCCTCTAGATGTCACTAGAGCTGACTGGCTGGTGTTTCTATGCCCCACTGCCCTCTACTGGGTGGAAAGGGGGCTGCCCAACTGTGTGGCCTAGCACCCATACTGTAATAGTTAGAGATTCTCCCTCTCCACAGCAGTTGGGGCTTCAAAGCAGGGCGCCCTGAATGCTGCTGCTGCTAGCATTTTCAGTGGGCCAACCTGAGTCATCTTGGGGCACTTCTCAAAGGCTCCCTATGGGCTGGGCTGCTCCACAGAGTCTTGCCCATGTGGAGACGCTCCCTAGGGACTGAGCACACGCATCCTGTACAGCTCGCGGGGGGCCGCTGCCCATGCCCGGCTCCCCCGCCTGGGCGAGCTGCTCTCCCAGCTCCACAGCTGGGAACGGCACCCAGGGCGAGACGGGCAGTACTCTCTGCCTCCCGTCTCCCTGAGCAGGGCAGGACCTCCCTGCCCCATTGCCACAGACCCTGCTCTGCGCTCCTGGGCGCTGGGCTCAGCCTTTCTGGAGAGGGGCAGAGAGACACGGCCCAAAATACCCCTCCCACCTCCCTGAGTCCAGACGTAAGCCCCAGTCCCTTGTTAACACTCTGTGCAGCAAGGCCCTGAAACAGCTCGGGGGAGAGGGAGGAGAGAAACCCTCTAACTGAGTGGGCGAGGGCTAGTGTGTGCATATGTGTGTGTATGTACATCATCGCCATCAACTGGAGGGAATCAGAACTGTTCAGCTGTGTGTCATGAACCCCATACTGCTAACCGTGGATGGAGATTCTCCTATAGCTCAGTCTCTGGGGCCTGTGCTTTCGCAGCAGGAGGAAGTGTGCTCTCCCAGTGCCTGTGGGCTACAGCCGGCGCTCGGGCAGTACGTCAGTCGCGTGGCAGACAGTGAAGGACAGGCTCCTGTGCTGGCCAGGAGGATTGTGTCTGACAATGTGAGCGTGTGACACACGCACACCCAGGGGATAGTGCTGTCGGGGGGGGCACTGCTGTGGGGCCCCCCACCCACGCCATTGATGTGCACATGGTTGGGGCCAGCCGAGGCTGTGCAGGGTAGAACTGGAAAGTGAGGGCACTGTGAGACCCCTTGCATAGGCCAGAAGGGGCCATTGGATCATCTGTCTGACCTCCCGCGCAACCGGCCAGAGAATCCAGCCAGCCGCCCCTGCCTGGAGCCTAGGGACTCCTGTCTGCCTGGAGCCAGGGTGTTTGTGGGGTCTCAGCCATTTGTCAGCCCCAGCGGGCCCTGCTGGGAATAATGGATGTGCTCAGAGTGGCTCCCAGTGTTCTCGTGAGGCGCAGCCAAGCCACTGGGGCCGGTAAATGCAGCCCTGTCAATTCCAGCTTGCAAGGGTCTCCCACAGCCTGGGGCGGTGCACGGCCCGAGGGCGCCTGCGCCCCTCGGGCGATTGGAGCCCCTCAGCCTTTGGTGTGGAGCTGGCCGGCCTGCCCCAGGGCTGCTCTCATCCCCCAGAACTGAGGGCTGGAGTGCAGAGCCCCGCGGGCCTCAGCCCCCCACGCCCACGATTGGCCAAACCTTTGAGCTTGGGGCTGTATTGTGCATTAAAATGCAGGCAAAGGGCTGGTTAAAAGCTGCTGTCCCTGGCTTGCATTTCCTGTCCCCTCTGCTTTGCTCTCTAATGGAGAGCCTTGTGGCTGGCTGCTCTGGGGGGCTGGAGCTGAGTCACTTACGTGTGCAGCGCCTGGAACCATGGGCCCCACCCCTGCCATGTCAATCGAGAATAACAACGGGAATGACGTTCAATCACTAACCGCTCAGGCGAGATTCAAACCCGTGACCCAGCCGCGAATGGCTCCATCCCCCACCGGGGAACTCTGAATGGGTCCTACTTGCACATCCTGGGAGTCCCCCTTTGGGCTCACGGGGTGCCCGAGAGCACTGTTTCAGCAGCTGGTGCCACGCTGCACGCACCGCAGATGCTGCTCCTTGCTTATGTCAGTCCTCTCAAATCCTCTCTCTTTTCTGGGCTCGTGTACCATGAAATAGACCATCAGACGCACGGAGCCACCGTGGACTTCACGGTACAGCCGTCCTCGTGGAGTGTGCTCAGAATGTCACAGTACAAATGGGCTCAGCTAGAGCTCAGAATCTTACTAACTGAGCTAAAGGGGAATCTTTATTAGTGATTAGCCATACAGAGCATATGACACACAGATGAGCAGTTCTGATCCTGACCAACAGGGGGAAACAGAGTGTCACACATATATGCTAGCAAGTTCATATTCTGGGTGGCTTTCCCCCAGCCTCTCGGCCCTCATTGTCTGTGCAGGGACTAGGAAACACCTGACAAAAATGAAATCATTGAAATAAAATAAGAATTGAGCTTGCAAGGGCCTATGGGGGGCAGGGCTGAGGTCATCCTAGACCAGTCAGAGGCCCAGGAATGGAATTGCTCGGCTATTTCTGAGGCGCTCTGCTGGGGCTCAGTATTCAAGTGACAAAGCCAGTGCTCAAGGAGCGGAAGGCAGTCTCCAGCCAGCCTGTGGAAAGAGAAAACCAGAGCAATTCTGGAGGGGTAAAGACACGTGCAAGGGGGGTGTGGGGGAGTGGATCTGGAGCGCAGTTACATAAGGAGCGTGTGTGTTTTTGCTGCAAAGGGAGGGAAAGAAAACAGGAAAAGCCTGTGGAGAGAAATTCCAGCATTTCTTATCCAGCCACTTGGCTTGGGGAGACGGATCTGTAACCCTTTCCTGCACAAGCATATAGCACCGTCAGACAAGGGGCTCGGAGCACGTTCCCAGCGTGAATTAGGCCTCCTGGCTCTGCTGCATGAGGCACGGGCCTTGCTAGCTGCACTTGCTAGCCCTGCGAGCTCAACCGCCGCATGCTCAGAGGTGCCGAGCTGGGGTCCTGGGTGCTCAGCAGGTTGGACTACAGAGGGGAAGGATGGGGTTGTGGTGAAGGCATTGGGGGGGACCTGGAGATCTGCCTTCAATCCCAGACTCTCTGTGCCTTAGCTCCCCGTCTGTACAATGGGTGCACCGCCCATCCTGGGCCATAGCTTGAGACTGTGAGGTCTCTGGGGCGGGGGCTGCCGCTCAGTGGGTATGTCTGCAGGGCCCTGCCCGAGGCTCCTGACTCCCACCAGCCGGGAGGGGCATGGCTGGAGTCACAGCTCTTGGGTCGAGTGTCCTCAGGACGTTCTGGACATTGTAAAGGAGTGAGTGGGCCGAGCGCTGGGACTGCAGGGGGCTGAGGGTAGGTGGATCCAGGTTGTCGGACAGGCCTTCCCGAACATGTGTGATCGTTTCAGTGCGGTCGGATGATCGCTCTGGACAGCGCTTGGTGCTCTGTTCTGGTGCAGGCTGGAGACACGCAGGATTGGCGAAGGGTTCACCACCCTGACTTGCTCCTCGGGGCGGGACACGTCCGCATCAGTGGAGCCTGCTAGGCAGGTTCTCTTGGCCTATAATCCAGTCTCAGCATAGGCTTGGTGGGATCCGTTAGGTTTCGTCCTGTGTTTAGCAGCCTTTGTTTTCTGCCATCAGCGCTCGAGTTTCCAGCCCCTTTCTCCATCCGGTGCTGGGAGTCGGGAACCGCGGCGATGCGGGCGATGGGGAGGGAGGGGCTGCTGGGGCCAGCGTGCCGACGGAGGAGGCTACCGTGCAGTGACGGTGATTCGCCAAGTTCTCGACTCCTTGTCCTGTGGGGAGGGGAGGTCTGTCCCACGGGTCTCTCGTTGCCGGGGAGCTGGGAGAGCTCCGGCCATGCCTTAGGGAGGGGATGGTCTGCGCTGGGCAGTGGCTGGGCTGTGATGTCCTTGACACTGACAGTGAACCGGAGAGCAGGGCCCAGGCGTGACCGGCTGGTGGGCTGGACCAGAGACGACCTGCGAGAGTCCGCAGGAGGAGAGGAGTTCTGGGGCTCAGTGTTGAAATCTCCCAGGACGGCAGGTCTGGGGTGTTTCCCAGCCGTCCCTTCTATCCCTTCCCCTCCAGCCTGTCCCTGTCCTGCCTCTTCCCCAGCCCAGGCTCCTCGTCCCAGTCCCAGTCTCCCCTCCTGGGGTGTCTTTTGGGGTCCTACGATCCTGTCTGGCCCAGGAGTGTCATGAGGTCATTCCCATCTCCCAGCCATTGCCGCGTTGTCAGTCATAGATACAAGCAGTCTGGGGGAGACCACCACGGACTTGTCTGCACAGCTCTTCTCTGAACCCGCTCCAAGTGATCAACATCCTTCTCGATGTGTGAACCCCAGAACTGGGCACAATTTCCAGCAGTGCTCGCACCAGTGCCAAATACAGCGGGAAAATCACCTCTCGACTCCGACTCGAGATTCTTCCAGGTCATTGATAAACATGTTAAATAGCCTAGGGCCAAGAACTGATTCCTGGGGGACGCCACTGGAAATACACCCCCCCATCACAATTCACCATTCACTGTTACATTTCGAGACCTATCGGTCAGCCAGCTTTTAATCCATTTCATGTGTGCCATGGTCGTTTTATATTGGTCTTGGTTTTTAATCAAAATGCCGTATGGTACCAAGTCAAACACCTTACAGCAGGCTACGTCTGTTACGTCAATGCTATTACCTTTATCAACCAAACTCGGTATCTGGTTCTGATGAGTTTACATGTTAGTTTGACAGCATCTCTTTTTCATAAACCCATGTTGACTGGCATTAACTGCATCACCCTCCTTTCATTCTTTATTAATCAAGTCCCATATCAGCTGCTCCATTATCTTGCCCAGAATCATTATCAAGATCTCTGGTCATCCCCTTTACCCTTTTTAAAAATTGGCACAACATTCGCGTTCTTCCAGTCTTCTGGAACTTCCCCAGTGCTCCAAGACTTGCTGAAAATCAACATTAATGGTCCAGCGAGCTCCTCAGCCAGCTCTTTCAAATCTCTTGGACTTGCTGCTTTAAAATGTCAGACTTTAGCAGCTGCTGTTGAACGTCCTGCAGAGATACTAATGGAATAGAAAGAGTGTTAACACCATATGATGAGACTGCCTCATCTGTTTTTTCCCCAAATACAGAACAGAAATATTTCTTGAGCACTTCTCCCTTTTCTGTATTAACATTGATAGTTCTGCCAATTCCATCTAGTAACAGACCAATACCATTGTCAGGATTCTTTTTGTTCCTAATATATTTAAAGAACGTATTGTCCTTAACACTGCTGGCCATAGATTTCTCCTTGTGTCCCTTGGCTTCTCTTATCAATGTTCTTCAGTTCCTAACTTCAGATTTATATTCATTACTATCAACTTCCCCTTTCTTCCACTAGTGATATATATTTTGCACTGCCCCTCTAAACCAGGCTGGCTTTTTAACCAGTATAACCTTCTGTCTTGATTTTGGCTTTTGGGGCATCCAGTAAGGTGTCCTTAAAAGATTGCCAATTTTTGTTCACATTTTTCTGGAACCGAGACAGAGCGTGCCAGGCCGATTTCTGTCCTCAGTCGCCCTGGTGCAGGCTCCACTGAAGGTATCGTATTAATAGCGATACTTAACTCTCAACGTTGCACGGCCTCAGAGTGTGCATGGTGCTGTGGAGGCACATGCACCCCGTGGGGTTGAGGGCATAGCGAGAGCCACAAGGGTCCCCTCCCGCTGGACTTTCGTTCCAACACCAGTTTAGCACCTTCCATCCAAGAAGCCCAAAGCGCCTCCCAAGCACTAGTTCATTAACACCCTGTCCTAGGAGGCAGAGGAGGAAGGTTGGCCCAGTGGCTTGGGCACAGGCCTGGGTGTCCCCGGTTCCTCTGCTACTGCCTCCTGGCGTGGCCTTGGACAAGTCACATAGACTCAGGTCCTTAGGAGTATTGAGGGGCTTAAAGCCCATTGATCCAAAGTCTGTCTGGCCTCAGTTCCCGTCTGTCCAGTGCGGATCACAGCCCTGCCCTGCTGCCCGGGGTGCGAGGAGGAGAAACGCATTAATGAGCGCATGCGGCTCAGTCGCTGCGGCAAGGGGGATCTTCGCGGAGGGAAGCCCCATTTTACAGACGAGGAAACTGAGGCTCCGAGCTGTGAAATGACTGGCCCAAAGCCGGGGGGTGGGATGGCCAGGAATCAGGACTAGAAGGCAGGTCCCCTAGCACCTTTTGGGTGGGGGGCAGCAAAGGCCTGTAGACTCCTGGCCAGAGCCAACGCCCGATGCCATCGCCTAGGAATGATTGTGGGGCTGTCTGTCCTGCCGGCCTTGGACTCCGCGCAGGGGCTGTAGCGCCAGCCCTGGCAGCCCCTCACCCGCGGGCACATTTCGCCCACAGCCCTGGTGCCCTGGGCACGGGCGGCTCCTGGGAGCTTCGCTGGCGGAGTAGGGCAGCAAACAGCAGCAGGCTCGCCCCAGGGAGCAGCGGGGCGGGACCCTGCCCCTGGCTTTGGGGTCTCCGGGGCCCGGGCGCTGCGGGAACCGCCGTCCCCCCTCCAGCCGGGAGCCCAGGCGCTTTTGGCGGGTCCCGCTACTCCGCGCAATGCGGTAGCTGTGTGGCGCCCGGCCGGGGGGCCGGGGGAGGGACCAGCCGCGCTGCGGGCTGAGCGCAACTAGCCAGAGCAGCGCGCCCCGCGTCCGTGTCCGTGCGCCCCGCCTGGCCCCTGCGCCCCTCGCCATGCTGGCCCGGCCCCTGCTGCTCCTCCTGGCCCTGGCCCCCGCAGCCCGCCTGCCCGGCGCGCACGGGGCCCCTGGCCCCGCCACCCTCCGCCCGGGCGGCGAGCGGGAGGTGACGGCGGCACCCGCAGCGCCGAGCACCCAGGGGCAGCTGCGGGAGCCCGTCCCCGAGGGCGAGAGGCTGCGGCTAGCCGAGGAGAAGGCAGCGGGTGGTGAAGGTAGGGGCTGGAGCCCAGCCTGGCACCGGGGGGCTGGGCGCTTGGGGGAGGGGGGTGGGTTCGGGCGGGGTGCTCCAGCCTCCTGCTGTGTGTGGTTGTGTCTCCTGTGGCTGTGTTGGGTCCGTGCACTGTGCGGTGCCAGTTCTCTGCTCTGGGTGCGTTGGGGGTGCGCTCTGCTAGGCTTGGCTTCCCCGTGGGGCTCTCGGGGGTTGTGCTGGGGCACGGGGCGTCCTGCTCGGCGCTGGCTTGCGCTGGGTTTTCTTCGCCGGGGGCGTCCTGTCCTGTGCGGTGCGAGGCATTCCCTGTTGCGGTGCCTTCTGCGCCCGTTTTCTTTCCTGTGGGCTTGTGGGCTGTGTTCTGTGGCCTGGCGCGTGCGCTCTGTGGGGCGTGTTGTGTGGTGCCGGGGTGTTGTGTGCGCTCTGTGGGGCGTGTTGTGTGGTGCCCGTGTATTGTGTGCGCTTTGTGGGGCGTGTTGCGTGGTGCCCGTGTATTGTGTGCGCTTTGTGGGGCGTGTTGCGTGGTGCCCGTGTATTGTGTGCGCTCTGTGGGGCATGTTGCGTGGTGCCCGTGTATTGGGTGCGCTTTGTGGGACGTGTTGCGTGGTGCCCGTGTATTGTGTGCGCTTTGTGGGGCGTGTTGTGTAGTGCCTGTGTATTGTGTGCGCTTTGTGGGGCGTGTTGTGTGGTGCCCGTGTATTGGGTGCGCTTTGTGGGGCGTGTTGCGTGGTGCTGGGGTGTTGTGTGCGCTCTGTGGGGCGTGTTGTGTGGTGCCAGGTGTTGTGTGCTCGTTGTGTGGCTTGGGGGGGCGGGAGCTCTCACTACACAGCATCCCCCAAGAGTGCCCAGCGTGGCGCACCGGACGCTCCCATTGCATTTCTCTGCAGTCACACACAAGCTGTGCGAAGTTGCTGAGAAGCCGAGCTGCGAACAGGCTGCGCCGCGCTGTGTGGGAGCGGGGGCCTCACTTGGCTGCTGGGAACTGGGGTGGGGGGGATCCTTCCCCTGAGTAGCCCGGATCCCCTCACAGGATTTCTTCCCTTTGCTTTGCCTGCAGAGGGGATTGGCTGGCCGGGCTGCTCCCCTTGGCTCTCCCCCAAAGTGCCGGCTGGCTGCCAGCTGGCCTGTCTGTTCCCCACTTGGCCAGCAGCTTTCTGCTGAGCGGGCGATGGGGGAGGCCGTGACGGGCGGATCCTGGCCCAGGGTGATGGACAGGATGCCCCTGAGTCTTGTTCCCAGATCTCAGCACAGCCAGGCCCCTCGCTTCCGGGAGCTGGGCTTGGCTCAGGGGGTGGAGAAGCGACAATGGGATCTCTGAGCTGGGGGCCCAGGGAGAGGAGTCGGGGAGTGGAGCAGAGCGACCGAGCTAACGCAGTCTAGAACCCATCCATGCCCGCTAGCCCCAGCCTCCCCTCCACTGCCAGGTCTCCGGGCGCTCCCCAGGTTCCTCTGGGCTGGGGGGAACTAGCAAGTCTGCGGTCAGGGGATCCCCCACGATCCAACAGCCCTGGGTGCCTCCCTGCTCTGCCACAAACTCCCTAGGGCGCCGGGGCACCAGCCGCCTTCGTGAGATGGGACCCAGCCGCTCCAGGCCGTGTCCCAGGCCCTGCGCTGATGGCCCCTCGTGAGCTCCTCTAGCCGCAGCCGCTGGAGCCGGAGGAACCGAGTTCTGGCCCTGCCGCGGCTGTGCTGCTCCCAGCAGCCGGGACGTGCAGCACAGAGATAGCAATGGAGCTGCTTGGGGGCACTGTGTGTGTCACAGCGGACGGGACCCACAGGCGGTTCCAGCACAGCTGGGCCCCTTGCTCTGGGGCTGAGCTCTGGGGCAGCAGGAAACACCAGTCCCCAGTTGTTCACGAAGGAGCCTTGATCTCTCGGGTTAGAGGGAGCAGCACAATCCTCACAGCCACCCCCCATGGCAGGCCTGGGGCCGGCAGCGCCCTGAATTGCAGCCCCCGCATCCCCCCCTGGCTGCTCGGTCTGGAGCTCGCCCGCTCCGGGCGCCCCCTCCCTGAGGAGGAGCGGGGTGACCGTGTGTCTGGTTTGCCTTTCTCCAGCCAGGGGCACCACGAAAAAACCCGTGCGGGTTAAAGTAGTGAAGAAAAAAGTCTTGAAGAAGAAACCCAAGGCTTCGGGCCAGGGAGCAGCCACCAAGCAGCAGCCACGTACGTACTTCCCCCGCCAGGGGGCGCTGACGCAGCCCGGGTATCCCCGCTGAGCCCCATGCCGTGCCAGCCACTCCACACGGTTCCACTTGGCCAGCGCCGGTCTCGTCTCCAGCTCCCGCACGGCCATACGCACAGTCGAGGGCCTGCGTCCTACGCAGCAGAGACCCCGGGGTCCTGCAGCTCCCTCTGCCCCCGCCCCACCATGACCGCCCCATCCAAGGGAGCAGCCCGGGATTCCTGGTGGGGTTGGGTCTGATACCAAATTCCGTTGATTACACGCTCCCGCTACATTGCCAGCGCCCTGCTCCGTTGCCCGACGCTTACCTGTCTTGCAGAGATGGGCAGGGCCAGCGGGGGCTTGGAAGTGCGGTTGCCACCTGCTCAGGTTTTCCCGGGAGTGTCCCTTGTCCTGGGAAATCTGTCGGGGTGCTGCGTACACACGGCCGGCTGTCTTGCTGGCTCGGGATCAGCCCGGATGTCCTAGTATTTTTGTACCTCCGAGCTGGCAAACCTAACTTGTCCCGCTTGGGAGGCAGATGACACTGCCAAGGGGAGTCAACTCCTTCCTTCTCCCTTTGGGGCACAGGTGACTTTCCATTGTGGAGGAGCAGGGTTGGATTCTTAACCCCCCCACACACCTCAGCAAACCTTGTCAGCAGCCTGGTCCCCCACCCCGTGCCTGCCACTGCAGCCAGCCCCCAGGACCTGCCCGAGCTAGAGGTGTCTGCAGAAATGCAGAGTTACGGCCGTCATTAGACCAGCATTAACACCCCATTGCTCCCGCCCCTCGGCTGCACCCCCCCCCCGCCCTGGGCACCCCGATGGGGACTGCCACGGGCTCACATACCTGTCAAAATGTACCCCCCCCCTGCCCTGGGCACCCCGACGGGGACTGCCACGGGCTCACATACCTGTCAAAATGTCCCCCCCCCCCCCCCGCCCTGGGCACCCCGACGGGGACTGCCACGGGCTCACATACCTGTCAAAATGTACTCACCTCCCTGCCCTGTGCACTGACAAACATCCTCGTGTGCATGCCTGGGCCTGAACCCCCCTCTGTCTCCCCCCCGCACACACTGGCATGTGCACACGCCCCCACATGCACTCTCCCCCCTCCCAGGAGCTCCTGCATGCACATACAGATACCCCCTGTGTGCCCCCGGGGCAGGGCCTCTGAACCTTTCCACAGACGGAGCCAGGGCCAGCCTGGGCTCCCGCAGGTTATCCTTGGAAAGCTGGCGCTGTTGTTTTTCCTTGGGCTTTTGAGGCTTCACGCGGCACTGAGGAGCGTTTCCTGCTCAGCTGCGGTGCAGCCGGGTGGAACGTTGGCAGGAGCCCGCTGCTGACTGGGACGGCCTCGTGAGGCAGCGACGCCAGGGCAGTAGGGCGCCCGCTCTCGCTAGCCCCTGAGGAGCTGTACTGGGGAGATTTCCAGGGAACGTCTAGTGTAGACGCAGCCTCCGAGGACCAAACATGGAGCAAAGCCAAGCCAGGAGCCTTTGGCAGCATCCCAGCAGGAGACGCCGAGTCTCGGGCGCTAGTCTCGGGCTGGGCACATCTGCGAGTGGCAACTGGGCAGTTTCCCCCATCACAGCGGGAGCTGATCACTAGCATGGGGCTGGAGGACATTCCCCTGCAGGGTGCAGTGGGGAGCCACTGTCAATGGGAGCTGTGGGGGTGGCGCCTGCGGACAGGGCAGCGGTGCAGAGCTGTCTGGCTGCGCCTCCGCGTAGGAGCCAGAGGGGGGACATGCCGCTGCTTCTGGGAGCTGCTTGAGGTAAGCGCCACCCAGAGCCTGCACCCCAACCCCTCTCCTGAACCCCAACCCCCTGCCCCAGCCCTGATCCCCCTCCCACACTCCAAACCCCTCGATCCCAGCCTGGAGCCCCCTCCTGTACCCCAAACCTCTCATCCCCAGTCCCACTCCAGAGCCTGCACCCCCACCCAGAGCCCTCACCCCAACCCCAGCCCTGATCCCCCTCCCACCTCTGAACCCCTCAGTCCCAGCCCAGAGCCCCCTCCTGCACCCCAAACCCCTCATCCCCGGCCCCAGCCCAGAGCCCACAGCCCCAGCCAATGCCCTCACCCCCTCCAACCCCCCTGCCCCAGCCCGGTGAAAATGAGCGAGTGAGTGAGGGTTGGGGAGAGCAAGCGACAGAGGGAGGGGAATGGAGTGAGTGGGGGCAGAACCTTGGAGAAGGGGCGGGGCTGGGGGTGGGGCCTCATGGAAGAGGCGGGAAGGGAGCAGGGCAAGGGTGTTCTGTTTGGTGCAATTAGAAAGTTGGCAACCCCAGGATGAGATGGGCACTGGGCTGTTCTGTGAGGCAAATCCTAACCTTGCGATTGCTCCAGGACCTGGGAGCAGCGTTACCTAATGGTTGCTGTTCTCACTGGTCCCCCAGAGAGGGGGGTGTCTCCCAGGGAGACGTACAGCGGCAGGAGGCAGGTGCTAACCCAGCTCAGGGGCAGGCGCTGCCTGGGGGGCCTCATGCCCACGCAGGAGCTAAGCCAGGCCAGTGCTCTCAGGTCTGAGTGAAGCTGGTCTGTGTCACGGACGCACAGATCGTGCCCACTCTTGGCCCCATGCGGTCCGTGGGGGGTGCCCCTTTCAGTGCGACAGCCCTTCTCGGGGGTCCACTCTCTCTCGGGGTCAGGCCCCTCCACCTCCTGGAGCCGCACCTCTCTGAGCCTTAGCACGTCTGTCTCTGCCGTGGGACCCCTCAGGGAGTCCACTCGCTCTGGACCCCCCGGGGCCTCCACCCCCGAAGGGGTTGATGCCACCCTGTTCTCTAGACCGGAGTGACTCTCAGCCAGCGTAAAACAGGAGGATTTATTGAGAGTTGAACACAGCACAGGAAACTCTCAGGGCCTCAGGCCTGGCCTCCCTCAGCCCAGCACATCCCAGTCTCCCCTGCATCCAGGTGGGCTCTGCCTGCTCCCCCTCTCCAGCCCCGAGCCCCCCTGCTTCCCAGCTGGGCTTCTGAGCTCCCCGGCCCCAGGCCCCACCTCTGTCCATTGTCTTCTCTCCAGGTAAACAGGGTCGTAAACTGGGGCATCCTCTCCTCGCTTCTGTCCTCTGGCTGGAACCGGCTGGTTAGGTCACTGGCTCCTCACTCTGCAGGCCATTGTCCTCCCACTGGCCAGAACCGGCTGCGATTCCTGAGCTGGGTCTCCGGTCCGGTCGCTGGGTATCCATCCTCCAGGCCATTGGCTGGGGTCCCACGTTCCCTCTCCGGTCCTCTGTAACAACAAACTCCCTCTCCCCTCCCCTCGTTAAACCAGTAACACCCAGGGAAACTGAGTCCCACCCCCTCCGCATGCAAACCATTGAAACCCCACCGAAAACAAGAAAACAAACAAGAAAATCCCACACTTCGTCAGTCTGCAGCATTACCGGGCCGGATCTGCTGCAGGGGCCCTCGCTGCGTGCAGGGGCCCTTGCTGCGTCCAAGGGCTGACCGGGCCAGAGGGCCCCGCAGCTGGGGGAAGCAGTTGGCCGAGGCCCTGTCAGAACTGGGGACTCGCACAGGAGCACAGAGGAGGGGCGTGCAAAGCCGCAGGGCCTGATCTCCAGTCCCCGAGCCTCCTGCACCACGTGACCTTAGCCCAGGCAAAGAGGTGCTGCCCAGAGACGCCAAGGCGCTGGTGGGTGCTCAGGGGCCGGGGCTGGGTGCTGAGGGCAGGAACTCCTGGCGTCCACGTGGCCTAGTGGCTGCTACTGCCATGAGGTCTAGACCTCGCTCGGATTCAGCGTGATGGGCTCAGCCAGGTGCTGTCCCTGCCTTGGCGGCGCCAAAGTGCTGGTCCGGAGGACGCGGGAGTCGCACCGGGAGCGGAGTGACTGGTCCCCAGGGGGATTTCAGCTCCACAAACGCACTCGCGGGCCGGGCAGAGCCGAGCCACGTCCCCGGCTGCTCGAAGCTCCGGCAGTGGCACAGTAGGGGCAGGGAACCCGCCTGCGTCCCTGGCAAGGCAGCTGAACCGCAGGGCGGGCTCGCTCCGTAGGTCTGAGAGCGTGGCCGGGGCGTAGAGAAGACGAGATCGCTTCCCCTGCGGAGAGGGAGCCGTGGCTGGGAGGAAGAGGAAGCCGAAGGCGCCGCTCCAGGCTGCTGGGATCAGGCTCGGGCGTTCCCGGGAGAAACGGGGCTCGGGTCGGGCTGCAGAGGCAGGAGGGAGGCTGCTCGCCCCGCAGCAGGTCGGAGAAGCCCAGTTCCCCGGGCTCATCCCTGCGTCTCCACATGTGCCCAGGGCAGCCCCAGGGAGGCAGTGAAAGAGCCCGGGTGGCATTGGCCCTGCCACAGCTGTGGGGGAGGGAGGGTGTATGACCCCGCTGGGCAAAGACCTCGTGAGAGCCACTCCCAGCCTGTGGCTGGCCCGGCGCGGCTCTCCCATCGCAGGGCCTGCTGGCTCCCATGCTTGGGCTGTAGCACTAGTGGGGGGGGAGGGGTTTGTGTCCGAGTCACCCTGCGGGATCCCCTCTCTTCCCAGCATCTCCAGGGCGCCATCAGTGAGTCTGGGTGCCAGGGAGTTCCCAGCACTTCCCTTTTTACCCCCCGCCCTCTGAGCAACGACCAGAGGGGGCGCCACAGAGCAGTGCAGTTACCTGCCTCCCCCGCAGGGCCTAGCCCAGCCTGCAGCGGGAGGTTCCACAGGGGAACAGCTGTGACTGGCCTGGCCCCATCCTCCGCACAGACCCCCTGGGATTGCGCCAGCTGTGCCGGGATATGATGGCTCTTTGACTCATCCTCACAGGCTGTGGTTGTGGTTTCAGCACTCCGTTGTTCTCTGGTATCCGCTGGCCTGATCTCCGGCAGCGCTTGTGTCTCCAGCAGTGTGTTTGGCTCCAGGCTGGGCTGAGTGTGCTGCGCTCTTCCTGGGGTGGGGAGCGGGGGAAGACCCCACCCGGGAGCTCGTTCTGAGTCCTGGCCGGAGGAGAACTGAAGCAGGCTGGCCTCACGGCTGTGTGCAGCCCCCTGGATCCAGGGGATCCCCACGGACTTTGTGCGCAGTGTAACAATAAATAATTCCCGTCCCTAGCACTAACACAGCGTTCTGGGTGGTGCAAACAGCTGTGCCTGCACTCCACCCAGCCGTGAAATGCTGCAGCCACCTCTGGGGGGGGGGGGGGAGCACGGCCGCTGCTCAATAGGCCGAGTAACCCTGCAGTAATGTAGGCCAGGCAGCGAGGAGGAATGCCGGATGCGGTTTAAACTGCTGGGGGAATCAGGAAAGCTGAATGTAACCGGCAGGCTGGAGTTGGCTGGAACGCTGGGGTTAGCCCGGGGGCGTTAGCGACGGCACGGCTGGCTCCGGTACTGAAGTCGCTCGGCTCTGGCTCTGGCTCTGGGGGCAGATGTGTGAGCCCCTAGACTCATTCCCTGCTGATGATGGTGGCACTGTCTGTGCTGCCTGCAGCCTCTGTGACAGCCAAGACATGAGGTCTCCAAGCCAGCAGCCCAGCACCCCGTAGCAGCAAACCGGGCCCTGGGCTCTGTATCGGCTCCGAGAAAGAGCTCATCAAACACACTGAAACCAAGCAAAGGGAAACAGGAGGAAATACTTCCATCTCTCAGGCTGCAGGGTGTCACGGAGTCCCCGGGCGATGCTCTGGAACTGCTCCCCACAAAGCCAGTCAGGACTTTGGGGAGCCTCCTCTCCCTCGGAGCAGACCGTCTTCAGGGCAAGAAGCTCACACGGCTTCACCTCCTGGGTCTCTCCTGGGAGCATTCAGCATATGCCCCTCCGTGCGCTTCCCACAGCGAGTCCGCCCAGGCGGGGTCCTGGGGAAGCCAAAGGGTTCTGCACCCCCCACTTCGCAGTCAGACGTGACTCTCGGCCAGTAAAACAGAGGTTTATTAGACGACAGGAACACGGTCTAAAACAGAGCTTGTAGGTCCAGCGAACGGGACCCCTCCGCCGGGTCCATTCTGGGGCCCAGCGAGGCAGACCCCCCGTCTGCCCTCCCTTCCAGTCCCCAGCTAGCTCCAAACTCCCCTCCAGCCCCTCCTTCTCTGGGCTTTGTCTCTTTCCCAGGCCAGGAGGTCACCTGATCCCTTTGTCTCCAACACCTTCAGTTGGCACCTTTGCAGAGGAGGGGCCCAGGCCATCAGTTGCTAGGAGACAGAGTGTCGGGCATTTATGTACACTGGCCCTTTGCTCTGCAGCAACCATACACCCTTATCCCACCACCTAGATACTTAAGAACTGCATAGGGGAAACTGAGGAATACATTAAGAACAGTCCCACTTCGTCACACAGGGTAACCCCCATTGTTGAGCACTTACCCCTAGACCCACTGCAGCACTGGAGAATAGGCCGCAGGGAATACCCGTACCGCCCGGGCCTAGGGCAGCAGAGAGGACAGGGAGTTGGGAGTGTGGAGCTCTGCCCCGCGGGTACATCTGGGGGAGTTTGCAGTCAGTGCCGGGGAGGGCTCTGGAGATTAAAGGCTCTGAGCAGGGCTCACTGGGGCCCGGGTGATGCTAAGTGCAGAGGGCGGCAGGGTCCAGCCAGATTTGGTACTGGCTGTCACCCAGACCATGGGCCCCTGGACATCACATCGCACTTGACGCCAGCCAGTGAGAGAAGGAGAGAGATTGTCCCTGACACCCCAGGGTGCCCAGCCTGGCTAGTCTGCCCCTGGGTGGGGTCTCCCCATTGTTCAGGGGATGGGATTCCAGGGGGAGCGGCTCCTGGCCCGGCCTCCCTCTCCTCCTGCCCCTGTTGCTGGCCGAGGCTCCAGGGAGGAGAGGTTTGTTTGCAGGCCACTGGAGTTGCACCAAGGATGCCTTTGGCCCCTCTGGCTTTTAAGCTGATTTTCTTTCCTTTCCCCCTTCGGCCTCCCACCAGAATGTCCCCCGCTGGGGCTGGAGTCTCTGAGGGTGTCGGACTTCCAGCTACGAGCCTCCAGCA
Organism: Emys orbicularis; assembly: GCF_028017835.1. Taxonomy (NCBI): domain Eukaryota; kingdom Metazoa; phylum Chordata; order Testudines; family Emydidae; genus Emys; species Emys orbicularis. The sequence goes on along the minus strand of NC_088687.1, from coordinate 146,415,194 downwards.
TCAAGCGCTACGGACTGGGTGCCCACCGGGGACGCCTCAATATACAGGTGTGCTGTGCCGGGGGGAGGGGGGAGCCCTTTCCTTCAGAGCGAGGCCTCTCTGTCACGGAGTGTGGGGGGACACAAGGCCCTGCACCCCCAGCTTCCTGCGATTTACCATGACTCTCAGCCAGCCAGTAACGCAGAAGGTTTATTTAGATGACAGGAACACAGTCCAAGACAGGTCTTGCAGGCACAGACAACAGGACCCCCCTCAGTTAGGTCCATCTTGGGGTCCCAGGGCACCACAGCCCCCTTGGGAGGTCAGAGCCCTGTCTGCCTCCCAGCCATTCCACCAGCCAGCTCCTGAAACTCTCCCTTCAGCGACCCCTCCCACAGCCTTTGTTCAGTTTCCCGGGCAAAGGTGTCACCTGGCCTCTAACCCCTTCCTGGGTTCTCATGTTACATGCTCAGGTATCTTACCTCAAGGCCAGTCTCCCATCCCCCAGTGCAGACCGTCCTAGCCAACCTCCCCTGCCTTCCCAGCCAACACTCCCCACTCAGCATTCAAAGACCACATTAAGAACAGTCCCAGTTCGTCACACTCTCCTAGCCCACATGGCAGTTACCTGGCCACCAGCTGGGCGTCGTCTCCCTCCAGGGGCTCTGGGGTGCCATCCTGACAGCTCCAAAGAGGACGGCTCCTGGCTGCAGCCCCAGCCCCCTCATGTAACTCTCTCCCCCCCAGCAGGGTTACCCCATCTGTCCCCTACACTAGCCTCTTCACTGCGCCGTCTTCCACTGGAGGGCAAGAAACCTCCCGCGGCAGCTGGCTAAAGGGTCCTGCTGAGCATTTCCCCTCCCCAGTAGGGGGCGCCACCATCAGGCACCAAAATGTACATAATGACCCGGCAGCCCCCCGTGCCTTTCCATTTCATTCAGAGCCGGAGAACTGGACCCGTTTCTGCGGGGAGGGTTGGGGGGAGTTCTGCACAGCTCTGTGGATTTCCCCACTGAAACCAGGGCTCTGTTTTCTAGCCAGGATGTGGGGATTTGGGGTGGGAAGCTGCCCCGTTGCCGGTAGCACGGTGGCTCCCGCTGGCCTGCGCCCCGGACGTGGGGGAGCGCTCGTGACATCTGGCCCAAGTTGCTGAGACTAGTCAGACCTGCGCAGAGCTGGTGAATTTCCCTGCAGTTCTGGGGGGGGCGATGAGCCACAGGGCTGGCTTGGGCTGGGTTACCTGTTCACAGTAGCGTTCGCTATCTCGGGCAGGGCAGTCCCTGCCGTGGGGAGCCCCAAGGAGCCCAGCTCCCCGGGGTGCTGGCAAGGGAACTCCCAGCGCACAGCTTCCCGCGCTCCGCGGCTGCCCCCACAGTGACCTCCCGCCGCTCTCTGTCGCCCCCCCCCCCCCCCCCCTGCCGCAGTCCGGGATTCACGACGGTGACTTCTACGACGGAGGCTGGTGTGCCGGCCACGAGGACCGGGACCAGTGGCTGGAGATCGATGCCCGGCGGCCGACCCGTTTCACCGGCGTCATCACACAGGGCCTGAACTCCATCTGGACGTAAGCAGCGAGTGAAGGGGAGGGGAGAGCGCGGGGTGATGGATCCGGGGCCGCAGCCACTGGCTGGGTCAGCGAGCCCCTCATCGTGGTATCTAGGCTCTCGGACAGCTCTTGTGTGGCTATCAGTGAAGGGGACCAGGGTCCCTATAAACCCCTCAGTGCTGGTGACTGACCCCACCGCTGATTCTCTCTCCCCCTCTTCCCCATGTAGTTACGACTGGGTGACCTCCTACAAAGTCCAGTTCAGTAACGACACACACAGCTGGCAGCCAGGCAGGAACGGGACGGAGGAGGTGGTGAGTGGGGGCGCCCCAGCCCTGGGGCATCGCGGGGATGGGAGGCTGGTGGGGCAGGCGGCCAAGGCGACGGGCCAGCACCGGGGCGAATGGGCTTTTTACAGTCGGTGGCTGTGGGTGGCAGCGCCTGCCGGGGCCTCGAGGACTTGGGGACGGAGGTGCGGGGTCAGAGCCTCCGGATTTCGCTGAGCTGTGCGCGGCCCCCCACGGGCACGGGCAGGGCACTGGGCACTTTAAGCGACATTTGCTGCCCTGGAGTCTGGGGTCAGGCTGTGCCAGGCCAGACCCCCATCCTGAGGGCGCCTCTCACTCACCTCGGGGGCCTTTCCCCCAGCAGCAGGAGTCGTGACAGCCCCCCAATGGGACCGGACCCCTCCCTGCTCCCCGCAGCCCTCTCCCGGCACCAGCCAGTCTGCGGAGGGTTAATAGAGCTGCGTGGGCTGGGCTGGTTTGTAGCTCATCCTGTGCGCCCCCCCCCCCCACCTCCCAGCATCAGCTGGGCTCCATCCTCAGCACAAAGAGCTTCTGTCTGGCGGGGGGGGGGGGGGGGGGGGGAGAGAGAGAAACGGCCAGAGCTCCAGGGCAGCTCTGCTTCCCCTGGCAGCCCCCAGCCCCGGGCAAAATCCCTCCCTCCCGGGCTGGAGGGGGTGAGTGTGTGTGTGTCCATGCGTGTAAATAAATCAGTGCAGTGCGTGTGAATACATGCTGTGTGTGTGTGTTTGTGTAAATCAGTGCACTGTGTGTGTAAATAAATCAGTGCAGTGTGTGTGTGTGTGTGTACAGACGTGCAGTGTGTGTGTGTGTACAGACGTGCAGTGTGTGTGTGTGTGTGTGTGTGTGTGTGTGTGTGTACAGACGTGCAGTGTGTGTGTCCGCACTATAGAATTAGCTGTGCTCTGACCTCTTCCTGCCCAATCTTTTGGGAAAGAACTGAGTTTGGAAACAGGCAGAAAGCAATCAGCCTGGCGGGGGGAGGGGAGGAACCGGCAGCTCCCAGCCCCCTCTGCACTAGGGGGAGACGCTGGTCCCGCCTGGCTCGTCCCATCTCACTGGCGCCCCCGAGAGGGAGCCAGCCCCCCTGGGGAGGGCAGTGGGGGTGGGCTTGTGGCTGAGCGGTGAGTGGGTGTCTGTGAGAGTCCCACACTGCACTCTGCGGCTCTCTCCCTGGGGAGCTCTGAGCTGGCACGGGCCCCGGCGGGCGCCTGGAGCCCTGTTGGCCCGGGGCAGAGCAGCTGTTGGTTTCCCTGGGGTTTGGCACGTCCCTGTGGCACAAGCCTGGGTCTGGTGCCAGGTTCCAGCCTCTCGCAGGCAGCTCGGGTTGAATGGGAGCCAGGGGGAGCAGGCAGGGGCTGGGGCGGACGTAACCCTTTGGGTTCTGATCCCGGGCCCTCGGAGCTGCCAACTGGGCAATGCGGACGTTGGACCCAGCCGCTGCTTCTCTAGTGCCAGGCGACACGGCGCGGCTCTCGCTGCCTGGCAGTCCAGAGTCCCGGGAGCCTGGGAGAATCCCGGCTTGTGTTTGAAGAAGGACTCAGCATCCCGCCCCAGGTGGAGGGCTGGGCGTGTGGCCTGGAGAGCGCTCTGGGCAATGGAGGCAGTGGGCCACGAGGCGAGTGGGCGCTGTCCTGCTCAGAGCAAGGGGAGATCCGGTCTGGGGCGCAGGCAGGAGGTCAGTGACTCCAAGGGCAGGGGGCAGCATGGGGGAGCCCTGCTCCGGCTGCTGGGGGGGTGCAGGGCTGGAGGCCCTGGGCCTGGCACGCCAGCCCCTGTCACCAACACCCACCTCCCCCAGAAGGACGAGTATTTATAACGGGGATAAGAATGAGCCTCGCAAGCAGCCGAAGGCCACGGCCGCGTCCGTCTGTCTGTCTCTAGGTGTTCCTGGGGAACAAGGACCCCGAGACGCCCGTGCTCAATGCCCTCCCCACCCCGGTGGTGGCGCGCTACATCCGCATCAACCCCCAGACCTGGTTTGAGAATGGCACCATCTGCCTGAGGGCGGAGATCCTGGGCTGCCCCTTGCCAGGTAGGACGCGCTGCTGGGGTGGGCTTGTCCCTGCGCTCTCCCTCCGAGAGGCCGTCTGGCCAGGCCTGTCCGGCTTCCCCTTCGTTCTGTTGTGTGGCATCAAGCCGGGGCCCTTTGCTCTCGGTCCCTCTGGCCTGTCTCCTCCGCAGCCCTCTGTCTTGCCAGCAGCCCCAGGTCCCCGGCCGGGCTGGCACTGCGAGCACAGACCCCGAATGGTCTGGGACGGGGCTGTCCGAGAAATGCCTCTCACCCAACAGACCTGCCAGGTCGTGCACAGCAACACAGGAACCGCAGTCCTTTTAAGCCAGGCTCTGGCAGTGACCTGTACCAGCTGCTTGAGAGAGTCCCTGAGGGATGGGATAACCTGCCGATGGCAACGTTCCCTCCTGACCACCCAGGAGCTATAGGCCAGGTCAAGCCCTGAAGCATGAACATTTCTATCCCTCCCGGCGCGCTCGGGTATTTTAAAGTATTTACTGGTATAATTCTGGGTCATCTTGTTCTCCTGGAGGTGCTGGCCATGCCCTGTAGTTTAGGGTGAGTTTTGCACTTAAAGCAGGGATATAGCCTCTGTTCCGGAGGAAAAAGACTGTATCCTCCCACGCCGGGCAGCCCGGACTCTGAGCCCAGCACGCATGGGCTGAGGTGTTACACGTGGATCCGTGAATTAGGTTGTGAACAAAAATGAATTCTGAAAATGGGTCCTTTAAGAAACGCAGCCCGCAGCGTCAGACCCGTTTTGTCCCTCTTGACATCAGCTCAGGTATTGGCTGTTTACACACAGAGCGGCTGAGAGGTGGATCTGGAGCAAGGGATAGATTTGTACGTAACTTTTTAGGCTGACTGGTCATTTTTTGCCGTTATTCGCCATAAGGGGGAGTTTCTCTATCAGCAGAGGCTGCACAATAATCTTCGTTAGCGACGCTTGGGGAGAACTGCCCTCTTCCCAAAATGGTGGCCGCCTCTCCTTGTTCTAAACGGGACGCAAGCCAACCTCAGCGAAGGGCCTTCTCAGACCGGAAAGAGGCCGTGGGCTGCCCTTAGCCAAGATGGCCGCTGCCTTCATCCAGCTGCTGAGGGCAGCTTCACCTGGCCCCAGCTGGGGAGAATGGGGGCTGGCGGCCCGCGGGCAAACACGGGAGCGCTTGGTGCCTGGACCTGGTGCCGGCCCCGAATTTCACGCCCGACTCTCCCTGCAGACCCCAACAACATCTACTCCTGGGAGAACGAGCCGGTGGCGACCGACAAGCTGGACTTCAGGCATCACAACTACAAGGAGATGAGAAAGGTACGTTCCCTTCGCTCCCTGCCTCCACACGGCTGGGGCAGGCAGCTCCCGCCCTCTGCCCACCCCTTGCGGTGCCCGCCACCGGCAGGGAAGGCAGGCACGCGTTGGCCAGCCCCGGCAGGAGAGGCTAGCCATGCCCCTTGCCCTTCACAGCTGATGAAGGAGGTGAACGAGGAGTGCCCCAACATCACCCGGGTCTACAGCATCGGGAAGAGCTACCTGGGCCTGAAGATGTACGTGATGGAGATCTCGGACAACCCCGGGCAGCACGAGTTGGGTGAGTCCCCGCAGCACGGGGCAGAGGGGAGACGCCGCCGGCACCGCTTCCCCGCCGCACCCCCAGCGCTGGCGGACGGAGAGGGAGAGCTCGGGTTGCTGCCCCTCGTGCCACGCACAGAGAGTCCCATTTTGGTTGGGGGGACGTCCATCTACACCCCTGCTCTGCTGCCCCATGTCCCACGAGGCTGGCCTGGCTGAACTCCACCCCGAGCCAGGGCGCCCCGCTGAGTCTGCCCCCACAGACACACTCCTAGAGCCAGGGACCCTGCTGGGTCTGCCCCCAGACACGCCCCCCTAGAGCCAGGGCACCGCTGAGTCTGCCCCCACAGCCACCCTCCCAGAGCCAGGGCACCTGCGGAGTCTGCCCCCAGAGACACCCCCCAGAGCCAGGGTGCCCCTCTGAGTCTGCCCCCAGGCGCCCTCCCCCCCCGAGCAAGGGTGCCCCACTGAGTCTGCCCCCAGACACCCTGCTAGAGCCAGGGCGCTGCTGAGTCTGACCCCAGACACCACCCTAGAGCCAGGGCGCCCCGCTGAGTCTGCCCCCACAGACACCCCCCAGAGCCAGGGCGCCCCGCTGAGTCTGCCCCCACAGACGTCCCCAGACCCGGGGCACCCACTGAGTCTGCCCCCAGACACCCCCAGGGCCAGGGCGCCTCCCTGCCTGGAGTGTGTGAGGCTCTCCCCTAGCTGTTGTGTCCCACATTCAGTGTGTCCTGCCCCTTCTGGGGACGCAGGCAGCACGAACTCCCCCTCCAGAGCCTCAGGCCCAGCTGGCCCCGGCTCCCCGTCTGGCCCAGCATGGAGCTGTTCCTGGAGCCAGTCTCTGCGTCGCTTCCCCCGGGAGTCTGGCATGTGGGGGGATTTCCCAGGCGTCCAGCGGCCCCGGGGAGCGGGCGGGGTTGGCCGCGCTCTCAGCCTGGTGCCTGGAGGGTGGCGCCGGGCGGGCGGGCAGCAGGCTCGTGGGCAGCTGGCTGCGTGTCGCCGGCAGGGGAGCCGGAGTTCCGCTACGTGGCCGGGATGCACGGGAACGAGGTGCTGGGCCGCGAACTCCTGCTCAACCTGATGCAGTACCTGTGCGGCGAGTACACCCGGGGCAACCCCCGCGTCGTCCGGCTGGTGAGCGAGACCCGCATCCACCTGCTGCCCTCCATGAACCCCGACGGCTACGAGACGGCCTACAAGCTGGTAGGGCCCGCGGGGGCCCGCGCCCAGGGGAGGGCAGCTCCGGCCGGGCGTCGCCACTGCTGGGCCCGGGGGACCCATGGGCATGGCCTCACCGCCACTCAGGGGCCCCCGCGGACGCAGGGCAGCGCCACTGCCGGGCTCCGGGGAACAGGCAGTACAGCCGCACTGGGCACCAGCCGGGTTGGCTCCGAGAGGGGTGCCCTGGGAATCCCGGCCTGGCGACGGGGCTGGGTCCCTCTCTGCGCCCTGCCAATGCAGGGCCGGGCGGGGGCTGAACGCCCGCACGCTCTGCTCCCGTGAAGCCAGCAGGAGGCGCTCTCAGCACGCCCGGCCGGCACTGTTCAGTGCTGCTGGCAGGTGCTGGTACGGCAGAGGCCGCCCCCAGGCAGGAACATGGGCAGGGCGCTCGGGAACTTGAACCCAGTTCGCTCCTGGGGCGAGGCAGCTGAGCGGCGTGTGCCTGCAGGGGCCCGGCGGGGAGCAGGGAGTGGGCCAGAGGGGCCTGGCGGGCTCTAGGGGGACGGCTCCATGAACGGCGCTAGGGGCTGGCCGTGGAGTGCCCCGGCTGAGGGCAGTGAGGGTGATGGGGATCCCAACGCAGACGCACGGGGAGGAAGGGGGGGCGAGATGGGATGGGGGGCAGATGATGAGGAGGGAGGGGGCCGGAAGGGGGCGCGAGGGCCCCTCTGGCTGGTGAGGGCTGGGCTGTCCGGGAGGGAGGGAGGCAGACGGGGGTGGGAGGGCCGTGGCAGCCAGGGGATGTCACGGTGGCCCAGCCATTATTGGGGGTCTCTGATCTGCGGTGGCTCTGAGCCCCACCTGCTCTGAATGCGCCCCAGAGAGCAGGGGGGGGCGGCGGGGGAGGGGGAGCTGAGCTCTCCCACCCCCCGCAGGGCTCGGAGCTGGCGGGCTGGGCCGTGGGCCGCTGGACCTACCAAGGCATCGACCTCAACCACAACTTCGCCGACCTCAACACGGCCCTGTGGGACGCCGAAGACAACGAGCTGGTTCCTCACAAGTTCCCCAACCACTATCTCCCCATCCCGGAGTACTACACCTTTGCCAACGCCACGGTGAGTCCCGCCGGCCGCACGGGGCGGGGTGGGTGTGTGTGTGCGGGGATGAGGCAGTGCGGGATAGGGGGCACTGTGGAACAGGGGGTGTTGTGGAATGCAGGGACAGGGCGGTGCAGGGACGGGGAAGCTTTGGAGGACATAGGGGCACTGTGGGGTGCGGGGGCAGGGGGAGATATCGGGTGCGGGGGGCAGGGGGTGCTGTGGGGTGTGGGGGGCACTGTGGGGTGCAGGGGACATGGGGGGGCTGTGGGGTGCAGGGATGGATGGGGCTGGGAGACCTGGGGATTCTCCTTGCTGGAAGGCAGAGTGAGGGGCAGGGGCTGGGGTGACGGATGCGAACCGGGGTGTTCTGGGCCTGCTGCCCAGCGGCTCTCACGTGCCAGCAGTGGCAGTGGGACACTCCAGGCCCCGAGGGGGAGCCGGGTTCATGCCAGGGGCCTGCAGACACCATGGCCACCCTGCTCCTCCTGCAGCCCTTCACCCCAGGGCGAAGCGGGTGCGAGGGGCTACCCGGGCGGAACAGCAGCCCCTCGCACGGGAGCCAGTCCCAGCCGAGCGTCAGGCCACGTGCTTCACGCCCCATCCCTGCCCTCAGCGCCCGGGGGCCCTTGTCCCCCCCAGCGCTCTGAGGCCGAGGCCTGTCCCTGCCCAGGTGGCCCCGGAGACCCGCGCCGTCATCGACTGGATGCAGAAGTTCCCCTTCGTGCTGAGCGCCAACCTGCACGGGGGGGAGCTGGTGGTGACCTACCCCTACGACATGACCCGCACCTACTGGAAGGCCCAGGAGCTGACGCCCACGCCCGACGACGCCGTCTTCCGCTGGCTCGCCACCGTCTATGCCACCACCAACCTGGCCATGGTGGACGACGAGCGCCGCCTCTGCCACTACGAGGACTTCACCAGGGAGGGCAACATCATCAACGGCGCCAACTGGCACACGGTGCCGGGAAGTAGGTGGCCCCGCTCCGGAGCCTGGGGGGAAGGGCTCTTCGATCCCCTGGGGCAGGGAGGTCCTGGCAGTCCATGTGCCCTGCACTGGACAGGGAGTGGGGTGTCACGGAGTGTGGGGGGAGACAAGGCCCTGCACCCCCGGCTTCCTGCTATTCACCATGACTCTCAGCCAGCCAGTAAAGCAGAAGGTTTATTCAGACGACAGGAACACAGTCCAAGACAGGTCTTGCAGGTACAGACAACAGGACCCCCTCAGTTGGGTCCATCTTGGGGTCCCAGGGCACCACAGCCCCGTTGGGGGGTCAGAGCCCCATCTGGGCTTCCCTCCATTCCACCAGCCAGCTCTTGACACTCTCACTCCCTCCAGCATCTCTCACCCAGCCTCTCCCCGGCTCCTCCCCCAGCCTTTGTTCAGTTTCCTGGGCAGAGGTGTCACCTGGCCTCCAACCCCTTCCTGGGTTCTCATGTTACATGCTCAGGTCTCCTCCCTCAAGGCCAATCTCCCATCCCCCAATGCAGACCGTCCCAGCCAAACTCCCCTGCAACCTTCCCAGGCCAACACTCCCCACTCAGCATTCAAAGACCATATTAAGAACAGTCCCAGTTCGTCACATCTCTCCCCCATCGAAACCGAACTGAGCGGGGTCACTTCAGCCAGTGACCTGGGGAAGTTCGAACCTACCCACATTCCCATGGATGCCCCAACATCCCTCCTGTCATGGACTCACAGATCATGCCCACTCTTGGCCCCGTGCGGTCCGTGGGGGGGTGCCCCTTTCAGTGCGACAGCCCTTCTCGGGGGTCCACTCTCTCTCAGGATTAGGCACCTCCACCTCCTGGAGCCGCACCTCTCTGAGCCTTAGCACATCTGTCTCGTGGGCCCCCTCAGGGAGTCCACTCGCTCTGGACCCCCCCGGGCCTCCACCCCCGAAGGAGACGATGCAACCCTGTTCTCTAGACCGGAGTGACTCTCAGCCAGCGTAAAACAGGAGGGTTTATTGAGAGTTGAACACAGCACAGGAAACTCTCAGGGCCTCAGGCCTGGCCTCCCTCAGCCCAGCACATCCCAGTCTCTCTGCATCCAGGTGGGCTCTCCCTGCTCCCCCTCTCCAGCCCAGAACCCCCCTGCTCCCAGCTGGGCATCCGAGATCCCCGGCCCCAAGCCCCGCCTCTGTCCGTTATCTTCTTTCCAGGTAAACAGGGTCGTAAACTGGGGCCTCCTCTCCTCACTTCTGTCCTCTGGCTGGAACCGGCTGGTTAGGTCACTGGGTCCTCACTCTGCAGGCCATTGTCCGCCCACTGGCCAGAACCGGCTGCAGCTCCTGAGCTGGGTCTCTGGGTCGGGGTCTCAGGTCACCAGGCGCTGGGGTCTCCATCCTCCAGGCCATTGGCTGGGGTCCCACGTTCCCTCTCCGGTCCTCTGTAACCACAAACTCCCTCTTCCCTCACCTCGTTAAACCAGTAACACCCGGGGACACTGAGTCCCACCCCCTCCGCATGCAAACCATTGAAACCCCACCGAAAACAAGAAAAAACAAGAAAATCCCCCACTTCGTCACACCTCCCATTCCTTGGTGAGAATTACACCAGGCCCCTCCAGTTTCACGCCCCCCCTTAGGTCGGGGGTGCTTGATGGCACTCGTAGTTTGCATCTGGGAAGGCTTATGCGGCCCGTGCCCTTTTCCCACCCCAATACCCCTGGGGTTCAAACTGGGATTGGGTCTTCTCCCAGCGTTCCAGTCTGGAGGTCTGTGCTTCGGGCTCTCTTGGTTCAGAGCCCCCCTTTTGACCTTGGCCATCCTCTGGAAAGGCTCCTCTATGATGGGCAAGGGTCGTAAAGCCATTTTCCCCTTGTCCCGGGCCTTCCTCCACCTCTGACAGGGGTCACCGGATCGCAGTACTGTCGGACAGTAACAAAGACCCCAGGCCAGTAAAAGCTCCGTAGCAGCCTCTGCCGGGTACGCCAGGTTCCCTGGTGCCCTGAGAGGGGAATGTCATGGGCCCGGTACAGCAGCGGGCAGCGATACTTCTGGGGTACCACCAGCTGCCTCCTGATTCCCCCTGACTCCATTTTCCCTGGGGGAGCCCATTCTCGGTACAGGAACCCCTTCTCCCACAGGAACCTTTTCCAGCCACCTCTCCCCATGGTCTGTACCGCACCGAGGTCGGCCAGGTCCCTTATCTTCCGCAAGGAGGGATCTTTCTGCAACTCAGCCTGGAACTCAGCAGCTGGGACAGGGATGTGCACCTGCTCTCTCTCGCCGGCTGGGTCTGAAGCTGCAGCCTCCCTGAGCCGTGTCCCTGGGCGTTCCCTCCCCACCAGGTTAGGGTCCTGCGCCTTGGGCAAGGTACCCTCCCCATTGTCAGGGCGCAGTGCCCCTCGCCGGCTCTGGCTACGGGTCATGACCAGGGCACCCTGGGAGTTGCTTGGCCAGTCCTCCAGGTCCCCCCCCCATTAACACCTCAGTGGGCAAATGGTGGTGCATCCCCACTTCCTTGGGGCCCTCCTTGGCCCCCCACTTGAGGTGTACCCTTGCCACGGGCACCTTGAATGCGGTCCCGCCCACCCCCGTCAGGGTTAGATAGGTGTTGGGCATCACCTGATCTGGAGCTACCACCTCGGGCCGGGCCAGCGTTACCTCAGCACCCGTGTCCCAGTATCCATTGACCTTCCTCCCATCCACCTCCAGGGGAACAAGGCACTCGCTCCGCAGGGACAGCCCCGCGCCCACCCTGTAAACAGAGAACCTTGATTCCGGAGCATCCAGCCCCCAAGAGGAGCTGGCCTGGGGCACTCCTCCCTCCTGAGCAGTTGGGAAGCTGTCAGCCCCCCTTGCCTGGCCCGTCTTCCCCTTGTCCGGCTGGGTCTCTACCAAGTTGATCCTCTGTGGGTTCGGTCTGCCCAGTCTGTCCCTGAGCTTGGGGCACTGGGTCTGTATGTGGCCTGTCTGGCCACAGTAATAGCAGCCCATGTCCCATGGGTCCCCTCAAGCCGGGCGGTTGGCCCTGATGCTGGGCGTTCCCCTTGGGAGGGGGTTCTCCATGTTTCCCCTTTGGGAGGTCCCAGGGTCACTCTCTTCCTGCATCCTGGCGGGCCTGTTCCTTTGGGACTCCTCCCTGTTATCCCCTGCCCGACTGTCCACAAACTCGTTGGCCAGCTGGCCTGCGTGCTGCAGGTTCTCTGGCTTCTGGTCCATCAACCATCACCTCAAGTCGGATGGGCACTGCTCATACAGGTGCTCCAGTATGAATAGGTCAAGCAGGTCCTCTTTAGCTTGGGCCCGAGCTGTCCACTTGCGGGCATACCCCTGCGCCTGGTTGGCTAGTTGTAGGTATGTGACCTCACGGGTTTTGCGCTGACTCCGGAATCTTTTCCGGTACATCTCAGGGGTCAGCCCAAACTCGCGTAGCAGGGCCTTTTTGAACAGTTCGTAGTCCCCTGTCTCCGCCCCTTTCATTCGGCTTTACACCTCCACGGCTGTGGAGTCCAATGTGGGGGTGAGAAACTGGAGCCTGTCTGCAGGGTCAACACTGTGCAGCTCGCAGGTATTCTCAAAGGCCATCAGGAAGGTATCCATGTCCTCCCCCTCCTTACGCTGGGTCAGGAAGCACTTATCAAAGCTCTTTGCAGTCTTGGGTCCCCCCTCGCTCACCGCAGCCGGGGCCCCACTGCTCCTCAGCCTGGCCAGTTCCAGCTCATGCTGACGCTGTTTCTCCTTCTCCTCCAGCTCATGCTGACGCTGGTTCTCCTCATGCTGACACTGCTTTTCCCGTTCTTCCCGCTCCTGCTTCAGTTCTTGCTGCCTTAACTCGAGCTCTTTCAGTCTCAGCTCCCTGTCATATTCCAGTCGCATCCGCTCCCGGGACGGGGAACTCCGCCGGGATGATCCCCTGCTGGCCGCCGGGGTCAGGGTGCCCTCGGTATTCGCTGGGCTTCCCCCAACCCCTCCCCTAGGTATAGGTAGGCAGGGTCTCGGGATGTCCTCGGCAGCAGTCTGACCCCTCCCAGCCATGTCAGGCCCCGGGGCCCACGCTGCATCCGCCGGGCGGCTGCCCTCAGGCACAGGGCTCGGTTCATCCAAGCGATCCCTCTCCTCCAGCTGGGCAATGAGCTGTCCTTTGGTGGACCTCCCAATGCGCAGCCCCCTCTGCCTGCACAGCTCCACCAGGTTCCCGGGAGACCCCTAGTGTGCCAGCCATTCTTCAGGTCACCACCTCTCTGCCAGGGTCGAGCTGCAGACTCCTCCGCCCGGGACCGCTCGCTGCGACTCCCCAGGGGACCCTGTTACTGCAACAGTCCTTCTCTCTGGTCACACACTCCCAGGGGTTAATCGCCCCCTGAAACCATCTCTCTCTGACTCTTCAGCCCACCTGGTCCCTGTCGATCCCCCTTTGTTTTACTGCTCCCCAGTCACTTACTGCAGGAAGCGCCGTCCACAGGGTGCAGTAGATCCCACCCCTGCCACCAGTTGTCACAGAGTGTGGGGGGACACAAGGCCCTGCACCCCCGGCTTCCTGCGATTCACCATGACTCTCAGCCAGCCAGTAAAGCAGAAGGTTTATTTAGACGACAGGAACACGGTCCAAGATAGGTCTTGCAGGTACAGACAACAGGACCCCCCTCCAGTTAGGTCCATCTTGGGGTCCCAGGGGCACCACAGCCCCGTTGGGGGGTCAGAGCCCCGTCTGGGCTCCCATCCATTACACCAGCCAGCTCCTGAAATTCCAACTCCCTCCAGCGTCTCTCACCCAGCCTCCCCCCGGCTCCTCCCCCAGCCTTTGTCCAGTTTCCCGGGCAGAGGTGTCACCTGGCCTCTAACCCCTTCCTGGGTTCTCACGTTACATGCTCAGGTATCCTCCCTCAAGGCCAGTCTCCCATCCCCCAGTGCAGACCATCCCAGCCAAACTCCCCTGCAACCTTCCCGGGCCAACACTCCCCACTCAGCATTCAAAGACCACATTAAGAACAGTCCCAGTTCGTCACATGGGGTCTGTGGGTTGGAGCCCCGTCGTGTCCCGAGACCCCCGTGCTGGGAGTGATCCTGGCTGTGCCCTGCCCGGGGCACTGGCTGGCACTCGGGGGCGGGGAGGGCCTCACTGCGTTTGGGACGGAGCTTCTTGGCTCAGGACGCAGACAGGCCTTGCCCAGCTGCCCTCTGGCCAGACCCGGCTGAAACAGCTTCTGCCGCTGTGTCCATCGCTCAGGAGTGACCCTGCACGCAGGGACCGTCGCTGCCGCGCGACCCTCCGGTAACCGACCGGGGCGCGGGGCCCGTCGCTGCCACACGACCCTCCGGTAACCGAACGGGGCGCGGGGCCCGTCGCTGCCGCGCGACCCTCCAGTAACTGACCGGGGCGCTGGGCCCGTCACTGCTGCGCGACCCTCCGGTAACCGACCGGGGCGCAGGACAAATGCAAAGTTCTCCACTTAGGCAGGAACAATCAGTTGCACACATACCATATGGGAAATGGCTGCCTAGGAAGGAGTACGGCAGAAAGGGATCTGGGGGTCATAGTGGACCACAAGCTAAATATGAGTCAACAGTGTGATGCTGCTGCAAAAAAAGCAAACGTGATTCTGGGCTGTATCAGCAGGAGTGTTGTGAGCAAGACACGAGAAGTCATTCTGCCGCTCTACTCTGCACTGATTAGGCCTCAACTGGAGTATTGTGTCCAGTTCTGGGTGCCACATTTCAAGAAAGATGTGGAGAAATTGGAGAGAGTCCAGAGAAGAGCAACAAAAATGGTTAAAGGTCTAGAAAACATGACCTATGATGGAAGATTGAAAAAACTGGGTTTGTTTAGTCTGGAGAAGAGAAGACTGAGAGGGGACATGAGAACAATTTTCAAGTACATAAAAGATTGTTAGAAGGAGGAGGGAGAAAAATTGTTCTTCTTAACCTCTGAGGACAGGACAAGAAGCAATGGGCTTAAACTGTAGCAAGGGAGGTTTAGGTTGGACATTAGGAAAATTCCTAACTGTCAGGGTGGTTAAGCACTGGAATAAATTGCTTAGGGAGGTTGTGGAATCTCCATCATTGGAGGTTTTTAAGAGACGGTTGGACAAACACCTGTCAGGAATGGTCTAGATAATTAGTCCTGCCACAAGTGCAGGGGACTGGACTAGATGAACCTCTCGAGGTCCCTTCCAGTTCTGTGATTCTATGAATTACAAACCAGGGCGCAGGGCCCGTTGCTGCCGAGTGACCCTCCAATAACCAACCAGCTGCAGGGCCCAACACCCTGCTGTATTTCCCATTCCAAGTGCAGGCTGCCGTAAGGAGCTCCGCTCACTTCTCTGGCGTGGCACCAGATCGCCCCGTGCTTGTCTCCCTGTGCAGGTATGAACGACTTCAGCTACCTGCACACCAACTGCTTTGAGCTCACTATAGAGCTGTCCTGCGACAAATTCCCGCACGAGTCCGAGCTGCCCAGGGAGTGGGAGAACAACAAGGAGTCCCTGCTGGTCTTCATGGAGCAGGTGCGTGTCCTGGCCTAAGGGGGGCACTCCAGGGCCAGGGCAGTCCCGAAACCTTGCCTGGCTCTTGGACGTGGGTATCTAGGGCAGTGCCTCCTGGAGCTTCTCCGCAGAGGTCACGTGGCCCTGTGGGAGCTGGGCAAGGCCCCAGGAGCGGCTGCTCCGGCCAAAGCAGGTTCTGGCTGGGTGTTGGTACTAGCGGTGAACCCGTCACGGCGCCAAGGCTGGAGAGACACGGGGCAGCACTTACCCACCTGGGAGGGAGGGAGACCCAGTGGTTAGAGTATGGAACTGGGTGTCACTCAGGACAAAACCCAGTCCCCTACCCCTTGAGCTAAAGGGGAATCACCATTAGCTGATAGCAGTGTAGGGGCAATGACACACAGAGCAATTCTGAATCCAGCCAGCAGAGGGCAATATGCACATGCATGCACAAGCACACAGTGCCCGGGGCTTGATAACAGGTTTTTAAAGGCTAGTCAGAAGATCATGGAAGATCGAGCTGAGAGAGACGTTCGATATTAGCTCCCACAGTCCCCTGACGCAGGGCACAGCAGATGTTAATGACATCACACGGCTGTACACGGGGGTGCCGTCCCTTCCAGAGGCAGGGCAGCCCCAGACGCACGGCGCTTCGGTTTGTAGCTGAAATGTCCTCCGGACAGAGCCACAAAAACAGCCTCTCAGGCCCTGCCAGCAGCCGCTCTGGGTTCCTCCGGCGGACGTGATCGGAGTAACAAGGAACGGCATAAAGCAGCCTGTTGGTTCCAGCTGAGACGGGCAAGCCCCTCCCGACCATGCCAAGCAGCCTTGGCAGTGCCTTCAGGAGAGCACGAACAGACAGCAGGCAGAGCACCCGGCCATGCCAGCCACTGTGCGGCAGGGGCTGCTGGGGGGACAGAGCTAAGAAGGGAAGAATGGGGTTGGTTAAAGGACAAGACGGGGAGCCAAGACCCCTGGGCTGTATTCCCTGCCGTGCTGCAGCCTTGGGGCCTGCTCCCCTGCCCCCTTGCACCAGGTATAGCGCCCCCACCTGGCCACGCAGGGAGAACAGACATCGGTGGTGCCTCCTGTTTTATTTATAACACACAAAATCCCAGATTCTGCAAATGGTCATTGATCTACAGAGCCATTTGTCCCCGTCGCATCACCCCGCCTGCAGGGCGCCAGCAAACAGCTCCTCTCTGCAGCTCAGAGTCCTGCTTTCAGGAGAGAAATTCAGGCTGTAGCCACCACAGTGGTGCATAAAGGCCTTATCCGTTTGCCACCTGTCAATTACATGGAGGCCAGGGGCCCCCCAAACAATAAATAGTGATATCCGGCTTCTGGGGGGCCGGCGGGGGCAGCGACGCCTTCCTGAGGGATGTTCGCCCTTGTCGACACTGGGACTTTCACCCCCCGCCCATGCAGCAGCCTGCGTGCACTGCCTAGCATAGACGCTACTCGTACAGTGCAGTGTGATTTGCACCTGTGCAGTTTAGCCTCGTTTCAAACTACACCAGTGCTCAAACCCCAGGGTAGACGAGGCCTGACACCGTCCCGCGTCCCCAGGGACGGGCGCTTGCCGAGATTCACTGAGCGCACGTTGGACATACACACGGCCTGTAAACCAGCAGCTGCTGGGGGCTGCGGAGGTCACCGTGGGGCAATAATCCGCCGGGGGGAATAGCGGGTAATTGGGGTCAGCTCTCCGTGCCAGCTCGGTCCCTTGAGCGGTGTGTGCCAGGCAGGCAGGGGGCCCAGCCTCAGCTCTTCTCTCACCCGTGTGGGCAGCCCACACGTTTCACACCCTTCTCCGACAGGGGCTTGGCCGGGCTGTGTAAGGTGGTGGTTTGTTAATCTCTGGGCTCTCACAGCTGGTGCCCCTGGGGCTCAGCGCTGGGCACCTCAGAGAATGGCAAAGGGTAGGGAGTCCCAGGGCAGCGAGGGTGGCCAGCGGCTGAAGGCACCGTTCTCTGGGGAGAGGCTGAAAACTCCCCCTGTCTAGCTGGGCTCCGCGCACACGGACAGGAGAGCCGCTGGGTGACGACTGAAACAGCCGCCGTAGCTGGTACGAGAGGCTGTGTGGAGCTGTGGGGTGAGCTCAGGACGCCTGGGTTCTAACCCTATCTCTGCCACTGGCTCACCGCGCGGCCTCGGGCGAACCGCGCCTCCTCCGGAACCGGGGTGGTGACGCCGAGCCCTCTCCGCGGGGTTAGTCCGTGAGCGCGGCGCGGTGTGACTGGCCGAGGGTGAACACCCTGGGAGGAGGGGAGGTGTTGGGGCCTGCTGGGGCGATGAGCAGCAATGGAGCAAAGGGAGATCCAGGATCCCCGCCGGGGCATTCGGCTGCGGGACAAGCAGCTGCCCCAGCCACGGGGCACAACCCCCAGCACTCCGGATGTTTAACCCAGGGCTGGACAAACTGCAGGGAGCCGCCCAGCAGGCGGCACGCAGACAGTGGTGCCCCATAACCCCGGGCTGAGGGCCGGCTCGCTCTCCCCGCCGTACCCAGGGAGGGGCGGTGCCTTGTGGACCGTGTGGGCCCGGGAACCCCCTCTGAGGTGTGCTGTGTCCGGTGTTTGCCCAGGTCCGCCGGGGCATTAAAGGGGTCGTTCGGGACAAGGACACCGAGCAGGGAATTGCAGACGCCATCATTGCCGTGGACGGCATCAACCACGACGTCAGAACAGGTATCACAGGTGCCACAGGCCGATCGCCGCAGTGACGCCCCTCGCGCTGCGGCCAGAGCAGAACACAGCGTCTGGCCTGCCAGGGCTGCGGGGCAGAGGGATGTGGGGGGGGCAGTGCCAGCCCCAGCTGTATGGCACAGGGAGACCAGTGAGCCGGGCAGCGCTAGCCTCCACTGGACAGCTGTGGGGAGACATTAGGGGAGCGGCCCTGGGGGGAGCCGGGTCCATGGCCTGCGTTAGGGGAGCGGCCCTGGGAAGCCGGGTCTCTGACCCGTGTTAGGGGAGCGGCCCCGGGGGGGGGGGGGGGGTCCATGGCCCGCATCAGGGGAGTGGCCCCGGAAGGGGGAGGTCCGTGGCCCGTATCAGGGGAGCGGCCCCGGGAGCAGGCGTCTGTGTAACCGGCGCTTGCACAAGGCTGCGCTCTACCCCGTCGAGCAGCTGGACCAGCCCGCGGCCTGTGGGTGGAGTCCTCACTCCATGGACTCGGTGGCAAAGCTCCCGGCTTCAGTGGGGCCGGGGATTCCTGCTCCGAGTGCGCTGCCGGCTCCGAGCCGGCGGGGCTGGGGCGAGGCTCAGGCCTTCGGAGACGCAGGTCCTGGGGTCAGTCCCCCGAACACCCACCCAGGGATGTGCCGATGAGCTAATCCATCTGGGTGGCTCAGCCCATGGGGAAGGGGGGATAACGGATGGACCTAGGGCCCCAGGGGGAAAGGAGCTGGGTGGGGTGGGCTCTGGATGGGTATAAATAGCGGGACTGGGGTGAAATCAGGGAAAGGGAAATGGATGCTGACAGGCAGGGGCCGGCCCCAGCAGTGGGAGCTGTGCCGTGGGACCCGTCACCCCAGCCCCAGACAGCACCGGGGGGAGCAGCGCGGTGTTGGCCCTGGGGAGGGCAGGGCCCAGGCCTTGTCTACGCAGGGCTGCTAGTCGCTGAGGTGGCAGCACAAGCCCAGCCCTCTGTGGACTAGGGCTCAGCAGAGACAGGCGCTAACAGACCCAGCCCTGTGACCCTGCCGCCCCTCAGCCCTCACCCGTCACCCCGGCCTTTATTGTCACCCCGGCAGCTTTCGATGGCGACTACTGGCGCCTGCTGAACCCGGGCGAGTACGAGGTCACCGCTTCGGCCGAAGGCTACCACCCCGTCACCAGGACCTGCCGCGTCTCCTACGAGGACAACCCCACCCTCTGCGACTTCCAGATCACCAAGACGCCCAAGCAGCGGCTGCGCGAGATCCTGGCCAAGGGGGGCAAGATCCCCAAGGACCTGATCCTGCGGCTGCGGCAGCTGCGGCTCCGCAAGCTGAGGGCCCAGCGGCAGGCCCAGTGAGGGGACTAACCCCTTCTGGACTGGGTGGGGACGTAGAAGAGGGATGTGCTCTGTCTGGCTCGCGGTCCCTCCCCCACACTCTCTAGTCTAGCGGCTTCTTGCTCCTCTGTGTTGTTTCGTGAGTCTGTAGCGGGGTGTGACTGCCGGCCCAGTGTCCTCCTGGGGCCTGTCCCTTCCTATCTCCTGCCCTGCCCTGCTCTTCCTGCTCTCCAGCCCGCAGCCCCTGGCTACGTTCCTTGGCAGTCCAGCCCAAACCCCTGCTTCTGAGCACCCAGATGCTCTCAGTTCGGGGGGGGGGGGGTGCCTGGGCGTGGCAAGAAGACAGCGGAAATCAGTGGCGCAGACAACGCTGCAGGCGTGTTCCCTAGGGGCACAGGCAGCGGACAGACACCCGGGATGGGCTTTGCCAGCAGAAGAGGACTTTGTAACACCTCAAAGAGCAGCTTTCCCCCAGGAGGGTCTCAGCATGGCTGCTGCCGTCTTAGCCAGACCAGGGACCCCTGTTTAGGGGGTAGAGCCTTTGCCTCAGGATCCTGCAGGGCCCGGTCCAGCCACCCAACAGAGGCCTCTGCTAACTGGTTCCGTTCCGCTCTGCCTGGCCACCGCTTGGCAAATCCCCCAGGAGGAATCCCGGAGGCAGCAGTAACCACGAGGCATTTGGACAGCAGGCCCCGGGGCGTGCAGAAGAAAGGGGAAGGGCCTCAGGAAGGTGAGCTGGTCCTGTGAGCTGGGCTCAAGCTGAGGGCCATGGCTCTCTGCTCCCGACTGCGATGGGCAAGGAAGGGTCTTGTCCTCTGTCTACCTGAATGTGATGAGGTCAGAAGAGGGGGAAATCGCCCGCCCGAGGGAGTTCAATCAGCTGTACTGCCTTCATTTACACCAGTGAATCCGTTTCTTTGGGGGGTTACTGACACGTGGGTGGCAATCGCTGGGCTAACAAAGCAGTTGGCTCAGTAGTTGAGGGGATATAAGTCCGCATGGATATATCTGCTGTGAGCCTGCGATGGTTCTGTTGTGCAGTGTAGGGGAGGAATCACACACGTAATGAAAGGGGAACAGACTGGGGTGTGTTTGTGGTTGAGATCAAGAAACAGGCCAGGCAGTGCAGCACACTGCGTAGCGACGGGGGCGCCCCGTGACGATCCCCAAGAGCAGCGTTTGGCCCCGTGAAATGCCCTAAGTGGTGTCTATTCTAGTCTCCTGGGCGTGAGCGAGCGGCCGCCACTGATTCCTCGAAACATGCAGAGTCTGCAGGCTGGCCCTAAAAATAGCTCCTGGCACACAATGGGCATGACGCAAGCAGGACTTCGATTGCCTGGCACGGGGTCTGGCTGGGCAGGAATACAGGGCAAACATACATCAGTCAGTCCGTACCAACCATGGTAGGGTGTGCGCTGGCTGGATTCCCAGATCCCTTGGGTGGAGGGATCCTGGTGCAGTCCAGGATAACCTTGTTCCGCCCCGTTGGTAATGACAGCACAGTTCCCAAGGATGTGCCCTGTAGAATAGCCAACACCCGCTCGTTTGGCGTTCCATCCTCCGACTTCACCGGACCACAGGTGACATCTGGGGGAGCCAATTCCTGGCCAGAGGGGTGGCCGTGGCACCCTCCCTGAAACCACCACCTGTGGCACCAATTGTCCCCCCGTGGCAGTCTCCTCAGGGCCAACACAAGAGATACCAGCAGCCTTCTCAGCTGTGAGGCGCCCCTCCAGGGCAGGGCAGAAGCACGTTAAGGGGACACAGGTCCTGATTTCGTATTGCTCCAGGTTCCCCGGGCATTACAATTAAAAGGCTGTTACTAAAGAGCTAGCTGGCGCCTCATCCGAGCCCCGACCCAGATCCTAGGCAGAGATGACTCGGCTTGGTGCAGTGAATGGTTCCTGTGGTTTCCGTTCCCCTCAGCCTTTGTTGTCAGGGGTACTTGTGTGAATACAGTTCCTCCCCAGGGCGACTCCAGTAAAGACACTGGAGTTACCCCAGGGATGACGTTAGCCTCAGCTCTTTGTTCTCCCAGAACCCCAGGTGAAGTCACACTCCTCTGCATGAGACATCACAATTCTTTCCTTGGCACTGGCCTGTGATGTCACAGTCAGAGGTTGAGATTGTGCAAAACAGATGGGCTCCCAGGGCCAGCCGCTGAAAGCTGCTGGGCAAACACAGCGTCCGCTGCATCCACCAGGAGCTGTCGGTGGGTCTCAGCACCACTCTAGGGTCAGGCCCTCAGCGAACAGAGGAGAGTGTCCAGGAACAGCCGCTGCCGAGAGCGTTCAGACGTTACTCAGAGCTTCCAGCTCTTCTGTGCAAGCCCAGGGCTAGTGGGCGCTTCGTTCTGCAGGCAGGACCTGACTGGAACAGGGCGTGTAAATAGCAGTGGAGCAATGGCTCGCGGCTCCGACCTAACTGGGGCGTCGAGAAAGGGACCACTGCTCGGGTGGGCACTCAGACTCAGCATGGGGAGCTGATGAGTTAACGATACAATGCTGGCATTCGGTGTCCTTGCTAGGCAAGTGACATCCTCAGGAGCAATAAACCTTCGCCGTTTTACCTTCCAGAGCGTGTGGCTGTGGGTTCTTTTCTCTTCATTTCATTGATTTCATTGTTAATTTGGTGGGGAACTGCGGGGGGCAGAGACTGGGTGTGTGCAAAGCCCCTTGCATGGGCCACTCACAGCAGGGCCAAGGGGGCAGCCCTGTGGGGCGGGGAACAGGTGGGAGTGGGTGACCCCATGGCCCCCTCCAGGCAGTTTCCGTGTCCCTCCCTGCCTCTCGGGTTTCAGCCCTGCTGACAACTTTGGTGAATAGGCCACGCCCCTGGTTTTTAGGCCACGCCCACCGACGGGAGGGGCTAGTCTAGGGGATTATGCTCCACCCCTTGGGGATCAGAGCCCGCCCCCTTTCCTAACGTGAGGCCATGTGACATTAGGCCCCGCCTCTCTAAAGTGCGTCCTGACCCCTCGGGTAAGGCCACGCCCCCGCGCACGCCGCTCCCTCCCCGCCCAGCGCCCCGCTGGCTGCCTATTGGCTGGCGAGAGTTTGTGGGCGTGTCCCCAGAAGGAGCGCGTCCAATGAGCAACGGCTCCTGGCGGCATCACGTGGGTGCTCTGGGGCCCCCGGAAGTGGCGTTGCCGAGCGAGGGAGCCCGGGGCGGAGGGTGAGTGGGGGCGGAGGGGCCGGGCCCTTCCCGGGCGCCGCGGGGCGGGGGCTGTGCGTGCACAGAGCGGGGGCCGGGATGGGGGCGGGGTTGTGGGTGCGTGGAGGCCGGTGCACGGGGGGGTTGCTGGGGGCCCGAGTGCACGTGCGGGGGGCGGGGGCGCACGGGGGGCTGGGTTGGAGGCGGGGCTGGGGGTGTACGGGGGCTGGGGGTGCACGGGGGGCTGGGGGTGTATGGGGGGGCTGGGGGTGCACGGGGGGCTGGGTTGGAGGCGGGCCTGGGGGTGGGGGTTGTGGGTGCACGGAGGTGGGGCTGCGTTGGGGGCGGGGTTGAGTGCACGGAGGGGGAGCCGGTGCACGGGGGGGCGGGGGGTTCTGGGTGCACGGGGGGTTGCTGGGGGGCCGAGTGCACGTGTGGGGGTGCACGGAGGGGGGAGGGGGTTGGGGTGCACGTGGGGGTTGGCGGGGGCCCGAGTGCACGTACGGGGGGGCGGGGGTTGGGCGTGCACGGAGGAGGGGCTGGGCGGAGGGTTGGGGGCGGGGTTATGGGTGCACGTGGTGTGGGGGGGTGTTGTGGGGCTGGGACCTGGGGGCTCTAGTACCGGGATTGTGGTTTCTAAACCCAACTGGGGAGAAGAGAAACATCTGCCCCTCCCCCCCCGCCCCGAATCCCCTTTGGCTGTGGCCGCAGTCAGCCCCCCCCCCCCAGGGGTCCCCTGGGGCATGTTGCCCGTAGCGTGCCCTGCCCCCCCCCCCTGCACACCCCTGCGTGGGCGAGCGGCGCCTGGCAGCGACCGCTTCCTTGGTGCAGCGTCCCTCAGCCAGGAGGTCACCGCAGCCGCCTCCCGCAGAGCCCAGCTGGGGTCCCAATCCCGGGACGCTGCAGCCACTGGTGCAGTCTCCTGTAGCGTCCTGTCCTGGGGCTTGAGGTGTCCCGCGGCTCTAAGGGCTTGGCAGGGCCTGTGCCCATCCCGGGGTGTGACTGTACCATGTTGCTGGGGCGCTGCCAACAGCCAGGCCTGACCCACGCTGGGACCCCACTGGAGCCGCCTGTCAGTGCGGGGGCAACTCCCAATAGCCCTGCGCTCCTGCCCCTCGGTCATACAGCAGGCTACACCCGGACACTTGCCCAGCGGCTAATAACACCGGGGCTCAATTCATTCTCTCCTCTGTAGGACACACAGGCGTGCCAGGCACTTCACAGAAAGCAGGCGGCCGGTTCCTGGGCTGAGGCGCTGAGCCGGCACTGGGGTCAGCATTGCAGAGCCTTGTGAGTCTGACTGAGGTCGCTGGAACTCTGCATGGGTTCATGGGTCTGGTTGGGGCCTAAATGCTGTGGGATCCTTCCCTTTCAGTTGTAACCACTGCCTTACTATTGCATTAACAAGGGGCTGCTTATTTGCATTTCACTGCTGTTTTTTATTTAACGAGGTGGGGAAAGAGAACAATTAACTGAGCCCAGTTACAGAAAGAAGCTCACACTGCACGGAGGTGAGTAACTGCAGTGTCAGGGCTGAGCCCCCGGATAGCTTCTGATCAGTGAAATGTGCCGCACAGGGTGCAGCTCCGGACAGATTCTCCTGAGCATGTGGAGATTATTTTGAATCTCCTGTATTTTTGTTCCCCGGCAGATTTTTCCCAGCCTGAGTGGTGGCTGCACTCCAGAACGAATCCCCGTTATGGGCCAGCTCTCACCTCTCTGGGTGGAAAGCCACTGGCGGCTTTGTAAGGTGTGGGGGAAGGAGCTGAGCTCAAGCGTGGAGACCCGTAGGAAGCCACATGGGAGTGAGATCCAGAGGTAGGGGGCTTCTTGCTTGGGGAGGTCTTGCAACCTTAACTGATACTTGCAAACTCCCATCATAGGAGTGCAGGTTTGAGCCTGGCTTACGTTCTACTTCTAGGCATTACTAGAGCACTGGTCGCTGCCCCACCTAGGCCCCTGCAGTGGGGATGGAGCTCTAGCTGATCAGGTGGGGTTTTATTTTGCTGTGATGGGAGGCCAGGAGCCTCCTGGAATTTTTCCCCTGCTCTCCCCCCTCCCCAGGCTTCATTCTCTGCCTCTGTGTTGTGGCTGTGTGCTCCCTCTCTCCCAAGGTGACCCCACCCACTCTGTCCCGAGCCTCGGCCAGAGGGCAGCTGTCACTCGAACCCTGGGAGGTGCTAATATAACCCTCGTTGCACCTGCAGCACATTCGGCCCTGGGGCAAACGAGAGAGCAAAGGATGAGCTCGGGTCCTGGAGAACATGGATCCCCATTGGGATCACGCTGCCTGTAGCCCACCTGGGTGTTCTGGAGTAGGAAGTTTTAGGGCAGGGGTAGTCAATAGGCAGACCGCAGGCCCAATCTGGACAGCCAGGCGCTTCTGAACGGACCACAAAGGTCAAAGGGGCTGAAGCAGAGCCGGGGCTGTGTGTGTGGAGCCGGGCCCCCCAGCAGAGAGCAGGCGGCTGGGCCGGGTTGCAGGGTGCAGTGTCCCCAGGTGGCTGCCCCCACCAGCTCTCTCGGCCGGCCGGCAGCAGCGCAGACACTGGCATCCGGGCCCAGTGAGTGGGGCAGCGGGAGCCTCTCCAGGTGGGTGGGGGGGGGGGGGGCGCGATTGGGGGGTTATATTCCTGATGTCTCGATCCTGCAATGGGGAAAGTCTGAGGCTGGCTCTGACTCTGAGCAATGAGCAGCTGCTTTTCTCTGTCACTTCAGTCACCCTCCCATTCCCTCTGCTCATTGGCCTATTCACCCACCCCCCCCCCGAGATCACTGTCCCCCACTCTGTTCTGGTGGGGGCAGAGTGAGAGTTTGTCAGGGTCACACTGTGTCTGTTTTACCCCCAGCCCCATGTGAGAGGAGAGGAACTGTAGCTGCAATCCATTGCCTTTCCCAGCTTAGATACAAATCGGGGGCATAACAGGTAAAACTGAAAGCTATTTGGTTACTGGTAGCCCAGAAACCTGCCCTCACTGAGAGCTTCCTCTTGCACCAGTGACGTCCATGGGAGTTTTTCCATGGACTTTAAAGGGAGCCAGATCCGAGTAGGGCGCTGTGAAACGTTCTGTTTTGACAGGAGCGTGACCACGTCTGAATAAATGGTGGCAGATCAGATTTGATGCCGTTAACTCAGATGATTTGGATCTTGTGCCTGGAGTTGGGATCAGCCTGGGGTTTAATAGATGCGTAGCAGATAAAATAATGTCCTAAAGGAAAATAAAATAGAAATGTCATAAATAACAGGGAACAATAAAGGCAAACATTTGAACTGGTAGAAAAATTTTTGAACAAAGGTGTTTTTTAATGGAAAAGTGGGCTTCTCTGGGAAATGGAAAAAGTGAAAGTTGGTTTTTTTTTCAACTGTGCCATTTATTTTTTCAAAATTTTGTTATAAACATTAATGATGGGATTATGAAAAATGTTTGTTTACTGAAAACCCAGTTTTTCATTAAGTGAAAACATTTCTGTGCTGTGTTTTGGTTTTAAAACCAATCACAAAAATAGCAAGAAATTGTTCGATTTCAGAGCTGGTGAAATGGAGACAACTTTGATTTTTTGTCACCAATTTTGTTTTTAAATTGTTAACCAACTCTTGAGAAAATAAAGTAGCAAAAAACCCAAATAAAATAATAACGTGGGAATAATATAATAAAATTACAATAAAAAGAAGAATGGAGTCTAATCCTATGATACAATAATGTAACACAAAGTAGATTAAATAAAGGCTTGATCCTGAATACACTTATTGCCTCGGGCCCCAATCCTGCAAATACTTCTGCCCATGCTTAACTTTACTGTCATGAAATCAAGGGGACTTCAAGGTAGTAAAGTTGAGCACAAAAGTGTTTGTAGAATTGGGTGCTAACTTAATAACATTGGCCATAATCCTGCAAAGACATAAGCATATGCTTCATGTATACACTCTGAATAGTCCCATTGCTTCAGCGAAGCTACCCGCAGCGTGTAAATCTGATCACACGTGTGCATCTTTGCAGCATAAGGGCCATTGTCTAGTCTAGCTCCCCTTCCCACTCCCCTTCTTCCGTCCTTTGAAGCCCTGTCCTGTGACCGTAGCAGAGAAATGCACCGGTCGGTCGGTAGTTGTGATCAGGAGTGTCAATGTCCTCGAGAACTGACTGTATCCCGCGGTGTACAGCTTCAGCAGCCTGTATTCCCTCAGGATTGACCAAGCAAAATCCCTCCCAGTACGCCGACCCCCGAGTGGGTTGGTTTTATTTCTCACTTAATGCTCTAAAACTCTAAGCAATGGCCACAGGCTGTATCGCCCAGCACTGAATGTGTTTGTTGAACAGCGGCGCTTGCAGTGTGAAGTCTGGACCTTGACCCAGAAATTTGGACCTTGATACAAACGAATTGAGGACCCCGCTTTAGTGTGTGCGAACGTGGGCAGGGAAGGGGGCAGCTGGGGGTGCTGCTGTGGGGGGATGAAAAGGAGGCTGGTACTGGGGTGGAGCTGAGCCGGCGTCCTGCGTCCCTGTCTCTGTTCTGTTGCTGCGTCTGTCACTGTCTCGCTTTAGCCCGTTCACCTCAACCCTGCCTTAGCTTCCCCATCTGTGAGGAGGAGGCGATAGTTCCCTGCCTCCGCGGCTGTGGGGCGCTCGGGCGCTGTGCTGATGGGTCAGAGGGAAGCCTGGAAGTAGGCAGTGCAGTGATATGGCACCGGACTGGGAATCACGCCCCCGGGATCTCGGCCTGCTCCTGACACTTCCCTTCTCTGGGTCTCTCTTTTCCCCCTGACCCGGAGTCTGTTTAAACTGTCAGCGCTTTGGGACTCGTAATGTAGGTCCATGCGCAGCGTTTAGCCGTGTGAGGCCCTGGTCTCAGATGGGGCTCTAGGAGCTACACCCGCTAGTGCTCGCAGCCCCTCTGAGGGAGAGGTGACTACATGCACCTTTCGTCTAGCTGGGGAAACTGAGGCACGAGAGGGGGCAATGACTTGCCTGAGGCCAGAGAGGGGGCTGATGGCTTGCAGGCCTGTGCTCATTGCTCTGCTGACCCACGGCCTTGTGCTGAGCTGTTGTCTCCTCTCTCTCCAGGGCGCCATGGCGGACTATCGGATCCGCGAGTACAGAGACGAGGACTACGAGGCGGTGCGCGAGATGTTTGCCACTGGGATGAGCGAGTACGTCCCCGCCCTGTGCATGCACGTGCTAAAGCAGCCCTGGGTGATCCTGGTACTGGCCTGCACCTTCTGCGTTCTGCTCACCAGCTCCAAGTCCCTCCTGCTGCCCATCCTGGCCGTCACGCTGCTACTGGCTATGGGGCGGCAGCTGCTCGGCTACTTCTGGACCATGTATATCGAGCACTGCTTAAAGGAGGACCTGCTGGACATCAGGACGACCTACATGGGTAGCAAGGGCTCCTGCTTCTGGGTGGCAGAAGCGGATGAGTGTGTGGTGGGCACCGTGGCTGCCAGGCCATCTGATGAGCAGGAGGGGGAGCTGATGCTGAAGCGGATGTCGGTGCGGAAGGACTACCGGGGGCTGGGCGTTGCCAAGGCGCTCTGCCAGGCGGTGATCTGCTTCGCCGAGCAGCAGGGCTGCCGCGCCGTGGTGCTGAACACCCTGATGGTGCAGGACGAGGCCCGCCTGATGTACGAGCGTGTGGGCTTCGAGAAGTACCGTGACGACGTGCTGCCCACTGTCTACGGGAGACTGGCCAACGTCACCATCTCCAAGTACAGGTACGGCGTCCCCCGCAGGAGCTGACGCGGGAGCGGACTCCGCGCTGCTGCCAAGGGCTGGAACCAGTATCTCCTCCTATTCCCTCGCCCCGGAGCATACAGAGCGCAGAGGGTGAGACGCAGCTGACCGGTCACCTTGCAGAGCGCTGGCCTGAACAAAGTGGTGTCTCGCTCTCGCTGGCCTATGCTACCGATGTCTGATTGCTCTGTGCAGTGGGGGAGAGCCAACCTGATCCGCTTTGGCCTGTTGCCTGGCTGCCTTCTCGAGGCGCAGATGGTGTGTGCTGGCCTGACAGACCCCACTGACATTGTCCCGCTGACCTCCGGCCTTGTCTGCACCAAGGGCTGGGAGCTGGGCGGCCGGAGCTGGGCCTGGTGCGTTTGAGGCTTTTTCAGTACGCTGCCTTGACGCAGCAGTTCAGACTGGTTCCTCAGGTTGAGCGCGTTGGGCTCCGGGGAGTCTGCGTGCACAGGAGACTCGCCCAGCCTCGGCAGGGAGGTTTCCATGCTCGTCACTGGGACGGGATGACTCTGGGGGGTGGGTCATGGTGAGATGCTGGTAAGTCACTGGTTCAAACCCAGGTCACATGGTTAGATTCAACGCCATTCCCACGTGCATTGTGTTCTTTCAGTGGCCTTTGAGGAGACCAAGTGGTCTTGGAGCGGGGTATCACACCTGGATCTAACTGGATGGGGTGTCGTCATCAGCGTCAGAAGCCCTAGAGTGAGTGGGCCATGGGGACTGAAGTCCCCTCCTGTTTGGAGGAACCTCTTTGTAACCAAAACCTGTCTCCACCCCTGTCCATCCAGCCCTTCTTCCTAGCATTAAATCCACCTAGAAATCCGACCAGGCATTTGTCATTCTCCCCAGCAGGCTGCTTGCGGGCTGGTGTCCCTCCATCCGGCACTCAGTTGAGCATGCTGCCTAGGCAGCGGCTCCGGGAGCTGGGAGGCCCAGCTCTGGGCCCGTGCTGCGTTGCTGTTGTGTTGGTGTTGTGGAAGTTTGGTGAATAAAGAAATTGCTACATCGCTTTCTGATGCAAGTGTCTCTCTTCTGCACCCTACTACCGTTGCCCCCCCTCTGCCTTGGGTGAAGCGTAAGAAGAGCCCAGAGAGTGGAAACGTCTTGTAACGGGTTGTGTGTGCGATATGTAACACCACAACGAGCGGCAACAGGGTGAATAGCACATCCCCTTCTCGTAGGGCATAAACAAGAGAACAGCCACTGTCATGGAAAGGCAACGCAGTTAAATCTGCTTGGGAAAGTATTTCCTCTTAGTGTGCAGTTAGCCTGTGGAACTCATTGCCACTAGATAGACTGGATGGTCCGAACGGTCCTGTCTGGCCTTGGAATCTCCCTAGGAAGCTCTAAGTATCATTGAGGCCACAGGCTCATCAGGGATCAAAAAGGGCTTGGCCCCATAGGGATAAGGAGAGCAGCCAGTGTGACAATATGTATATCACTAGCTGCTGCGACAGACACACACTTCCCCATTACTGCTACAGCAGGAAACCCCAGATGCAGCGCATTTGGAGTTGCCTGGGATGCAACTTGTGCATGTTTCACACAGCCCCAAAGTCCCTTCCCCACAACCAGCTCTGGGCACGCTCAGACCCACTGGTCCTGCCAGGCTCTCAGCCCCTGGTGCAAGACTCTCCCCCAACTCAAGTGACTCGGGTGCTGGGAATTTCTCTGTCTGGCTCTTCCCTGGTTTTCCCCCCTGATCTCTCTTCTCTGGCATTTTCTGCCCTTGTGTTACCCAGCGGGCAGACAGCTCTCCTGTCCCTCCCAAGAGGAACTCGCCCAGCTGCGGAGTGCAGGGCCGTCCTTTATCACTCCTGCGGCCCCTCTCCTCCTGTGACCCTCTGTTTTTAGTTTAGAGGTGAAGGTGGCTTAACTTTACAGGTAAGACTAAGATCCCAGATTGCCACCCTGCAGAGGAGTGTCTGCTCCAGCCAGCTCTCTGGAGAGGGCAGCCTCTGCTCGACAGAAGCAGTGAGCTAGATGGGGCAGGAAGCAGGAGAGTTACGCCAGCCCTGCAAACCTGACCAGGAGACACTAAGGTGCTGCTGAGTTGCTGGAGTAGAACGGCAGCGTTTTCCTGCAGCTGGGTGGTTATGTCCTTGGGGGCGATGATACAAACACCGAAGGGGCCCGATTCATGGCGGCGTGTGGGATTGCAGTCAAACTTCCTCATCATCTGATAGCGGGATGAAGTTAAGGGGCAGAGCTCTCACCAGTGGCTCTGTTTGCTCTCCCCCTTTCCCTGAGCAGCAGCGTATCCCACCCACGGGCACAGAGGGCAATGGGCTGGAGCTAGGGTAGGGTAACTACGTCAGAGGGGTAGTACTAACTTGTTTGTATTGGGGTATAAAAATGTATCTCAGAGGGAGTATCTGTCTAGCCTAGGTAGGAACAGAAAGTCCCGCCGTTCACTGAGCCTGTCCATTATTACAGGCATACATGTATTAGTGGTCTGGTAGAGTCTGCGGGATACTAGTACCGTGCTTCGTTGACAATAAACCTGGCTGGGTGCCTTCGTCCCTTATCAGATCTTGTGGTCATTGGGCAGTTCACACGAGGTCTGCCGTGCCAGCTGTCTGGACAGGGCTGGGGTGGCACACAGGGAACACACACATGCAGCCAAACATCTATCAACATCTAACCACAATCATGACATCCAGTCCTCAGCCTGCCAGTGCTGAGCACTGCAAAGGCATGGCAGATCTCTTGGCTTTTTGTCATGTCCTGAAGTCAACTCTACTGCAGTCAGCCTTGTCAAACCTGCCTTGTCTGAAGAGAGAGGATTCAAGCCGATCGTAACTAGCCAGAGTCCAAGCACCAGGTGTCTCGGTCAACCTGCCAGCCAAAGCATCCACTCAGTTAACCTGCGGCCCAGTGTTCCAAAACCATCCACAAAAGCCGTATTTCCCCCGTTGTTTCTATCCTGTCTCTTGTGTGTGTTTGGCTGAGAACAGGATCAGACACTGCCCCACACATCAGGACAGAGCAAAACTAACCACCTCCTTTTCAGCAAAGAAGGGTTGTTCTCAAAATAAGGCACTGATATTTTGGCTTCGTGTACACTGGGCTTTCGTCAGTAAAACTCGTCGTTCATGGGTGTGGGGAAAAAGCACTCCCCTGGACGACAAAAGTTTTACCACTGAAAAGCGCCGGTGTGAACAGCGCTTTGTTGGCAAGAGCTCTCTCCTGCTGACAAAGCTACCGCCGCTGGTTGGGGGTGGAAGGTTTTTGTTGGCGGGAGGAGCTCTCCCCTGAAACGCTGGGACCCTCCAGGAAACTGATCTGAGGCAGTAAGTGTTAAACGGGGAATTCAGCGAATAGACAAGTGTGAATCTGGAAGCTGCAGCTTTGTTTGTCTGTGTAACTGGCTGCCTTGCGATTCTGCCTTTGAACAGGGCGGGGCGGGGGGAGGTTCTGTTCAATACAGCTTTTAGGTTTGTTTTCACCCCAGCAGGTCTCTGTTGTCCAGGCTGGGTGGTGCCCACCTTCCAAAGGGAACTGATAACCGGGGGCAGGATTCCCTCCTTCAGAGGCGAGGAGGCAGAAGGGAAAAGGCTGGTAGGTAAGAACCAGAGCGGTGAATTTGGGGAGCTCAGGACGAGAAGGGCTGGTGGGGTCTGCCTGAATAGGCTGTGGGAGCCAGGGCGAGACCGTTACGCTTGTGGGCTGGCCACGGGTGTCCGGCTCTGAGCCAGTGATGAGCTCCCAAAATCCAAAGAACCAGGTTCTCGGCAGCGGGGGGATCTTCACTCACTCCCACTTTTCGGCGGCATTTTGACGGCAGGTCCTTCACCCGGAGCGAGAGGGGCCAGGGGAGCCTCCCCAGTTGGGAGCTCAGGCGGGCCGGGCAGGATGGTCCCGCAGGCTGGAGTTCGCCCACCCGTCCGCCGCTTTAGCAACCGGTTCTTGCGGTGCCCAGGCCCCCCGAGTATTGTATTTGTGGCACCTTAGAGACTAACAAATTTATTAGAGCATAAGCTTTCGTGGGCTACAACCCACTTCTTCGGATGCATAAAGAGTGAACCATATATTGAGGAGATATATATACACACACATACAGAGAGCATGAACAGGTGGGAGTTGTCTTACCAACTCTGAGAGGCCAATTAAGTAAGAGAAAAAAAACTTTTGAAGTGATAATCAAGATGGTTCAGTACAGACAGTTTGATAAGAAGCAAGTGTGAAAATACTTACAAGGGGAGATAGATTCAATGTTTGTAATGGCTCAGCCATTCCCAATCCCTATTTAGCCCTGAGTTGATTGTGTCTAGTTTGCATATCAATTCCAGCTCAGCAGTCTCTCGTTGGAGTCTGTTTTTGAAGTTTTTCTGTTTTAAGATAGCCACCCGCAGGTCTGTCAAAGAATGGCCAGACAGGTTAAAGTGTTCTCCCACTGGTTTTTGAGTATTATGATTCCTGATGTCAGATTTGTGTCCATTAATTCTTTTGCGTAGAGACTGTCCGGTTTGGCCAATGTACATGGCAGAGGGGCATTGCTGGCACATGATGGCATATATCACATTGGTAGATGTGCAGGTGAACGAGCCACTGATGGTATAGCTGATGTGATTAGGCCCTATGATGGTGTCACTTGAATAGATATGTGGACAGAGTTGGCATCGGGCTTTGTTACAAGGATAGGTTCCTGGGTCAGTGTTTTTGTTCAGTGATGTGTGGTTGCTGGTGAGTATTTGCTTTAGGTTGGGGGGTTGTCTGTAAGCGAGGACAGGTCTGTCTCCCAAGATCTGTGAGAGTAAAGGATCATCTTTCAGGATAGGTTGTAGATCTCTGATGATGCGCTGGAGAGGTTTTAGTTGGGGGCTGAAGGTGACAGCTAGTGGTGTTCTGTTATTTTCTTTGTTGGCCCTGTCTTGTAGGAGGTGACTTCTGGGTACTCGTCTGGCTCTGTCAATCTGTTTTTTCACTTCAGCAGGTGGGTATTGTAGTTTTAAGAATGCTTGATAGAGATCTTGTAGGTGCTTGTCTCTATCTGAGGGATTGGAGCAAATGCGGTTATATCTTAGAGCTTGGCTGTAGACAATGGATCGTGTGGTGTGTCCTGGATGGAAGCTGGAGGCATGTAGGTAAGTGTAGCGGTCAGTAGGTTTCCGGTACAGGGTGGTATTTATGTGACCATCGCTTATTAGCACAGTAGTGTCCAGGAAATGGACCGCTTGTGTGGATTGATCTAGGCTGAGGTTGATGGTGGGATGGAAATTATTGAAATCATGGTGGAATTCCTCAAGGGCTTCTTTTCCATGGGTCCAGATGATGAAGATGTCATCAATGTAGCGCAAGTAAAGTAGGGGCGTTAGGGGACGAGAGCTAAGGAAGCGTTGTTCTAAGTCAGCCATAAAAATGTTGGCATACTGCGGGGCCATGCGGGTACCCATAGCAGTGCCGCTGACTTGAAGGTATATATTGTCCCCAAATGTGAAATAGTTGTGGGTGAGGACAAAGTCACAGAGTTCAGCCACTAGGTTAGCTGTGACATTATCGGGGATACTGTTCCTGATAGCTTGTAGTCCATCTGTGTGTGGAATATTGGTGTAGAGGGCTTCTACGTCCATAGTGGCCAGGATGGTGTTTTCTGGAAGATCACCGATGGATTCTAGTTTCCTCAGGAAGTCAGTAGTATCTCGAAGATAGCTAGGAGTGCTGGTAGCGTAGGGTCTGAGGAGAGAGTCCACATAACCAGACAAGCCTGATGTTAGGGTGCCAATGCCTGAGATGATGGGGCGTCCAGGATTTCCAGGTTTATGG
This sequence comes from Emys orbicularis, assembly GCF_028017835.1. Lineage (NCBI taxonomy): Eukaryota > Metazoa > Chordata > Testudines > Emydidae > Emys > Emys orbicularis. The sequence goes on along the minus strand of NC_088687.1, from coordinate 146,381,446 downwards.
ATCTTGGGTAGCAAATAGAATGTCCCTGGTCGGGGTTCTAGGCATGTGTCTGTACAGATTTGTTCCTGTGCTTTGTCAGGGAGTTTTTTTAGCAGATGGTGTAGTTTCTTTAGGTAATCCTCAGTGGGATCAGAGGATAATGGCCTGTAGAATGTGGTGTTAGAGAGCTGTCTAGCAGCCTCTTGGTCATATTCCAATTTATTCATGATGACGACAGCACCTCCTTTGTCAGCCTTTTTGATAATGATGTCAGGGTTGTTTCTGAGGCTGTAGATGGCGTTGTGTTCAGCATGGCTGAGGTTATGGGGCAAGTGATGTTGCTTATCCACAATTTCAGCCTTTGCACGTTGACGGAAGCAATCTATGTAGAAATCCAGTCTGTTGTTTCGACCGTCCGGAGGAGTCCACGCAGAATCCTTGAAAGATGATCCTTTACTCTCACAGATCTTGGGAGACAGACCTGTCCTCGCTTACAGACAACCCCCCAACCTAAAGCAAATACTCACCAGCAACCACACATCACTGAACAAAAACACTGACCCAGGAACCTATCCTTGTAACAAAGCCCGATGCCAACTCTGTCCACATATCTATTCAAGTGACACCATCATAGGGCCTAATCACATCAGCTATACCATCAGTGGCTCGTTCACCTGCACATCTACCAATGTGATATATGCCATCATGTGCCAGCAATGCCCCTCTGCCATGTACATTGGCCAAACCGGACAGTCTCTACGCAAAAGAATTAATGGACACAAATCTGACATCAGGAATCATAATACTCAAAAACCAGTGGGAGAACACTTTAACCTGTCTGGCCATTCTTTGACAGACCTGCGGGTGGCTATCTTAAAACAGAAAAACTTCAAAAACAGACTCCAACGAGAGACTGCTGAGCTGGAATTGATATGCAAACTAGACACAATCAACTCAGGGCTAAATAGGGATTGGGAATGGCTGAGCCATTACAAACATTGAATCTATCTCCCCTTGTAAGTATTTTCACACTTGCTTCTTATCAAACTGTCTGTACTGAACCATCTTGATTATCACTTCAAAAGTTTTTTTTCTCTTACTTAATTGGCCTCTCAGAGTTGGTAAGACAACTCCCACCTGTTCATGCTCTCTGTATGTGTGTGTATATATATCTCCTCAATATATGGTTCACTCTTTATGCATCCGAAGAAGTGGGTTGTAGCCCACGAAAGCTTATGCTCTAATAAATTTGTTAGTCTCTAAGGTGCCACAAGTACTCCTGTTATTTTTGCGGATACAGACTAACACGGCTGCTACTCTGAAACCGAGTATTGTATGTCAGCCTTGGGGCTGGCCGTAGGGCAGGAAGTGGCCAGCACCAGTGGCTCTGTTTGCTCTCCCCCTTTCCCGGAGCAGCAGCGTGTCCCACCCATGGGCACAGAGGGCAATGTGCTGGGTGGGCTGGAGGGCAGCATGGGGCTGCAGTGGGGGGTGGGGTTCTTGTCCAGTGTCCCCCGCAGGTCAGTTCTTCAAGGTCCAGCTCAGCCCCCTCTGCTCTGGTCCCTGGCAAAAGCAGCAGAACGGCCACCTGGACGATTTTCTCCCCACTCTAGCCATTTGGGGGGGTAGTTTCATGAGACAGGGAAAAAATATTGTGCAAGTCGCCAATTTTCCCTCAGCCAAACCAGCCGCGTGGGCCATGACTGTCAGTGGGGCTGGAGCCAGCAGGACGCCGCCATGGCCTCTGGTCTGTCTGCAGGGGGGAGGTGGCCACGTCCCACGGATGGTAATGAGACTGAAACCCAGCCCCTGGCCACATGGCTGCCAGCCTGTGGCTTGGGGCTGGGCAGGGCACACAAGTGGCACTGTGAGGAGCAGAGGCAGATTGGGGGGAGATGGGGGCAGGGAGGAGGCTGAGGGGGGCACAGAGGGATGTGGGGGCAGGGGGAAGCCGAGGGGGTACACGGAGACATGGAGGTGGTGTAACGTGGTAGGTCTAATAATCACCCTAAACGGAATTGTAAAAAGCGTGTGAAAGTCCCTAAGATGTTGCACTAACCATGAAAAATAGGTCGAGTGGTTTTTAGTGATGAATGTTGTAATAGAGGCAAGAAAACCGCCCGTGAAACTGTCTTAGCCCAAGCACAATGGCCTACTGGTGTAAATCCAGGGCTGCGGTGAGATTCTCCTTGGTAAACAAGCAGATGTGGGAACAACATTACCTCTGCCAACTCGGGCCTTACGGAAATGGATTTGACTGGGGGACAAACGAATGAGGATAAAATATCTCCCCCCCCCCCCCCCCCCACACACACACTTTTATTACATTTGGGAGTTCTTAAAAACAGACTTTGGGGGGAAAGTGTCTTCATCCGTCAGCCTGCCAGCAATAACATTCCCCAAGGATAACAGGACCACACTGACCCCTCCTAAAAGGTAAGGTCAGGATGACAGTACGTAATAAAGATGTTTTGATCGAACCAACATGTACAAGGCAGATCCTGTATTGCATTCCCTTCCCTTATGTTGGTTTCTGCCCCACGGTGTTTCCTCCTGTCCTGTCTCGCTCTCTTGGCTTTTTGTCATGTCCTGAAGTCAACTCTACTGCAGTCAGCCAAACCTGCCTTGTCTGAAGAGAGAGGATTCAACCCGATCTTAACTAGCCAGGGTCCAAGCACCAGGTGTCTCGGTCAACCTGCCAGCCAAAGCATCCACTCAATTAACCTGCGGCCCAGTGTTCCAAAACCATCCACAAAAGCCGTATTTCCCCCGTTGTTTCTATCCTGTCTCTTGTGTGTGTTTGGCTGAGAACAGGATCAGACACTGCCCCACACATCAGGACAGAGCAAAACTAACCACCTCCTTTTCAGCAAAGAAAGGTTGTTCTCAAACTAAGGCACTGATATTTTGGCTTCGTGTACACTGGGCTTTCGTCAGTAAAACTCGGCGTTCATGGGTGTGGGGAGAAAGCACTCCCCTGGACGACAGAAGTTTTACCACTGAAAAGCGCCGGTGTGAACAGCGCTTTGTTGGCAAGAGCTCTCTCCTGCTGACAAAGCTACCGCCGCTCGTTGTGAGTGGAAGGTTTTTGTCGGCGGGAGGAGCTCTCCCCTGAAACGCTGGGACCCTCCAGGAAGCTGGTCCCAGGCAGTAAGCGTTAAACGGGGAATTCAGCGAATAGACAAGTGTGAACCTGGAAGCTGCAGCTTTGTTTATTGTCTGTGTAACTGACTGTGTTGCTTTTCCTTGCGATTCTGCCTTTGAACAGGGCGGGGGGGGGGGGGGGGTTCTGTTCAATACAGTTTTTAGGTTTGTTTTCACCCCAGCAGGTCTCTGTTGTCCAGGCTGGGTGGTGCCCACCTCCCAAAGGGAATTGATAACCGGGGGCAGGATTCCCTTCTTCAGAGGCGAGGAGGCAGAAGGGAAAAGGCTGGTAGGTAAGAACCAGGGCGGTGGATTTGGGGAGCTCAGGACGAGAAGGGCTGCTGGGGTCACCCTGACTAGGCTGTGGGAACCGGGGCGAGACCGTTACGCTTGTGGGCTGGCCACGGGTGTCAGGCTCTGAGCCAGAGCAGCTTAGCATTACAGCACCCAAAGTGACGCTGACAGGTCCGGGTGATCCCCAAAGCGGCACAGCAGGCAGGCTGAGGGGAGCTGGGGGCTGGTGGGGGACGAGGGAATAGAGAGGCCACCTCTGAGGTACAAACAGCGAGGATACGGGGGGAGAAGGGGGAAGGCAGGGCTCAGTGCCACTCGCACCTTCTGTACCCCACATGTTCCACTGTTTGAAATGGGGACCCACGGGCCGGGGCCCAGTCCCACTTCCCCCCACAGAGCCCTCGGCGGGTCCCACGGGCCCGGGCCCAGCCCCACTTCACCCCACAGAGCCATGGATGGGTCCCACGGGCCTGGGTCCAGCCCAGCCCCACTTCCTCCCACAGGCCCGGGCCCAGCCCCACTTCCCCCCACGAAGCCCTCGACGGGTCCCACGGGCCCAGGCCCATCCCCACTTCCCCCCACAGAGCCCTCGACGGGTCCCACGGGTCCGGCCCAGCCCCCCTTCCCCCCACGGAGCCCTCAACGGGTCCCACGGGCCCAGGCCCAGCTCCACTTCCCCCCACGGAGCCATCGATGGGTCCCACGGGCCCAGGCCCATCCCCACTTCCCCCCACAGAGCCCTCGACGGGTCCCACGGGCCCGGGCCCAGCCCCACTTCACCCCACAGAGCCATGGATGGGTCCCACGGGCCTGGGTCCAGCCCAGCCCCACTTCCTCCCACAGGCCCGGGCCCAGCCCCACTTCCCCCCACGAAGCCCTCGACGGGTCCCACGGGCCCAGGCCCATCCCCACTTCCCCCCACAGAGCCCTCGACGGGTCCCACGGGTCCGGCCCAGCCCCCCTTCCCCCCACGGAGCCCTCAACGGGTCCCACGGGCCCAGGCCCAGCTCCACTTCCCCCCACGGAGCCATCGATGGGTCCCACGGGCCCAGGCCCATCCCCACTTCCCCCCACAGAGCCCTCGACGGGTCCCACGGGTCCGGCCCAGCCCCCCTTCCCCCCACGGAGCCCTCAACGGGTCCCACGGGCCCAGGCCCAGCTCCACTTCCCCCCACGGAGCCATCGATGGGTCCCACGGGCCCGGGTCCAGCCCAGCCCCACTTCCTCCCATGGGCCCGGGCCCAGCCCCACTTCCCTCTGCCGAGCTGTTGATGGGTCCCACAGGTCTGGGCCCAGCCCCACTTCCCCCAGGTCCCCACATGCCCCAAGCCTGAGGACACTGCTCAGATCTCCTGAGCCCCCACTCCCAGGGAAGCCGTTTCCCCGGGAGCCTAGACTCTGCGGAGACCAAGCCAAGGGCCAGCCTGGCACGCAGGGGAGTCTGGAGGGAAAGGCGGGCGAGGCTGGGAGCAGGGGTGACAAAGCCCAGCACTCAATGGCCCGGGAAGACATGCAGCTTTCCACGGCCAGCAACTTCCAAAGAGGAACGATTGTGGGAAAACCGGGGCAGGGGGTGTGAGCAGCCAGGGGTGAGGGTGCAGGAGGAAGTGGGGGGGGGTAGGAGATGGGGGGGGCAGGAGGGAGGCTGAGGGAGTACAGAGGACAGTGTTGGGTAGAAGACGGGATTGGCTGGCTGCTTCCCCAGCCAGGGGGCGTCGCGGGGCGGGGAGGAGCACTCTCCGCCTACCGGGGGGGGGGGCGTCTTGCAGCACTCCCCGCTCTCCCAAATGGCTGTGGGCGTGGCGGAGGCCCTGGTTTTTGGGGTGGGAAGAGCCACATGCGACAGCCTCGGGCTGGGGAACGGCCCTGCCCTGCCTGCCTGTGCGGCCGCAGAGCAGCGAGGGGCCGGGGCAGTGGAGGGGGAATTGGGGAAAAGCCGCTGGGGGTCCAGAGTCCAGACGCAGCAACACTTCCTTCCTCCCGCTGCCTTGGGCCTTCTCCTCTCTTTGGGACCCGGGTCGGGGGGCAGCGAGCCTGGGGAGGGGGAGCCCCAGTGCAGCCGGAGGCGGGGGGAGATGGGGAGGTGGTGTGGCTCAGTCTAGGGAAGGGGAGAACCGTAGCAGGTGGGAGGGGCAGTGGATTCAAGCCGCCAATAGGCCGTGGGTAGCAGTTCCCCCATGTTGGGGATGAGAGGATGGGACATGGCGTCTCTCCGAGACTTGTGCAGCTCTGGCTGTGTTCGAGGGTCCCTGCTCAGCCGCCCGTTTTCAGCCACACGCAGCCGGCGGAGCATCGCAGTTAAACACTCAAAGGACAAACTGAAAAACCTGCTTCGATGCTGGCCCAGTCCCATGACTCGTGCGGCCAGTCTCCTGCTGTTGGGGAGCTGCCTCGGGACTGTCGAGCTCCTGAGGCTGGCAATCCTGCACCTGGGCTCAGCAGCCCGGGCACATCCAGAGCCTGCATTCAGGGCCGGCTTTCTGCCCTACATGTGGGCTTCCGGCCGGGGGATCCGCTCTGGTTCCTGGCACTCCCAGGTGTGTCCAAGCCAGGCTTTGTCCTGGATCATTCCCTCCAAGTGTGACTCTGCCCCTGGTCCTGTTCGTACCAGCATGTTGTGTGACCCTGCTCTGGGCAGGGGAGGCCAGCCGGCGTGTGGAGCCCCAGGCCCCTGTTCGTACCAGCATGTTGTGTGACCCTGCTCTGGGCAGGGGAGGCCAGCCGGCGTGTGGAGCCCCAGGCCCCTGTTCGTACCAGCATGTTGTGTGACCCTGCTCTGGGCAGGGGAGGCCAGCCGGCGTGTGGAGCGCCAGGCCCCAGGCCCCTGTTCGTACCAGCATGTTGTGTGACCCTGCTCTGGGCAGGGGAGGCCAGCCGGCGTGTGGAGCGCCAGGCCCCAGGCCCCTGTTCGTACCAGCATGTTGTGTGACCCTGCTCTGGGCAGGGGAGGCCAGCCGGCGTGTGGAGCCCCAGGCCCCTGTTCGTACCAGCATGTTGTGTGACCCTGCTCTGGGCAGGGGAGGCCAGCCGGCGTGTGGAGCCCCAGGCCCCTGTTCGTACCAGCATGTTGTGTGACCCTGCTCTGGGCAGGGGAGGCCAGCCGGCGTGTGGAGCGCCAGGCCCCAGGCCCCTGTTCGTACCAGCATGTTGTGTGACCCTGCTCTGGGCAGGGGAGGCCAGCCGGCGTGTGGAGCGCCAGGCCCCAGGCCCCTGTTCGTACCAGCATGTTGTGTGACCCTGCTCTGGGCAGGGGAGGCCAGCCGGCGTGTGGAGCGCCAGGCCCCAGGCCCCTGTGAGCACTAGCATGCCAGGCCGGAGAGCTGCACCTATCTGAGCAATGATGGGAAACCGCGCGGAGTCTCATGTAGACGGACACCTTGTCTGGGCTGGGGGTTAGCAGCTGGCGGCCAGGGGAGCTGCCTCACTGCAAGCCCCAGCTGAGCTCTGGGGCAATCGAGGTCCACCCTTGCGGGGTTCACCCGTGCAGCTACGCTGGTGAGCGGCTACTGTCAGCTGAAGAGCAGACAAGGCTGAGTTCTTTGGTTAGAACGAGGCTGCTCTGTTTCGGTGACCACGTTTCTCCAAGGGAAAACGGGACACCCCCAGCCACTGGCCCAAGCCCCTCTCCATCCCCTCCCCGCTGGAACCCTGCCAGTCCCCCACGCGTTGGAATGCTTCTTCCCCCTGCCCAGCCCTGCTTCCCCTCATACATGGGTCACCCTAGCTCTGTTCCTCTCTTCTCTCTCTCTGATGGCCTGTGACCAGCGCTCACCCTGGAGCTCTTGAGGCTTGCCAACGTGCCCTGCCCTTCTGACCCCCGATGCGCTGCAGCTGGGCTGATTCGGGATTGTTTTCTGAGACACGGGGAGACAACGCTCACCAATGGCCTCTTTGCTCCTTCCTTTCCCTGGGTGGGGGTTGCTTTGTTTGGTGTTGGGAGCTTTGCTTGTATCACATTCCTGCGAAAGACCCTTTCCCAAGAGCTGGGGCTCTGTGCCGGAGAGGAAGGGTGAGAAAAAGTTTTATTGTGAATGTAAATCAAGCAGGGTTAGATTAACCCTTGTTTCACCAGCATGGTCAGTTATTCCAGACAGTCCATGTCCCATCAGAACTAGGCAAGCGCCGAGAGGCCGGCATGCAGGATAAATCTACAATTACAGAACGAAAGTTTGGTTACGGAAATCTATAGATCTGTGTTGTAAAGAAAGGCCCTCACTAGCAAGTAGGAGGAAGGCCTTGAAAATAAGACGTGATACGGCCAGAAGGAATGAAGTAGGGAGGATGTCTTGTTCAAAGAATAACTAATGAGATAAGGGGAAGGCCTCTGACTGATAGGGGTGACTGCAGATGGTTTTAAATCAATCAAAGAGAGTCTGTCTTACAATGCGCTCACACAGCCTGTCCCCAGCCCACACACCAGTGTTCAACGTGGGTGAACCCAGGTGCAATGGGAAAACTGTTAGACAGCTAGCAGCAGGGGAGGAAAGGCCTTGGGGAGAAAGGCGGGTGTAAATCTCGTCTGGATGAAGACTGGCAATAAGGCTTTTAGCCGAAGTCAGTGATTGGCAATGACATCCCTTGTTTGTTAAAGGGGATAAGACGTGAACTCTGAAAGGGGCCATTACTAATACCTGCCTGACCACATCTATGAATCTCAGCTCCCCCGGGTTTAGCCCAATTTTAAGTATCTTGAGCAAATGCCTATAAATGTTTTGTTACTGTTTGGATGTCGTAAATTGCTTGTTAGGCTTTTTAGGGATGTTTAGAGCAACTGTCTATGTGCCATTTGGCCTTTGGAGTCAATAGAGGAATTTATGGTTAAACTGGTGTGTGGCGCTTTCCCATATTAATAATTTCAAATAATAGTGCCAACACTGCACTACAAAGCTCATAGTACCACTGTGTCCATTGGGGGGGAGGTCACTTTTTTTGGCCCCCACAGCTAGACCAGCAGAAGCCCTAGGATAGCCGCTGTCATATCAGCAAAAAAGTCCTTTTCCTGGTGTCGCTGATACCAGTTCCCCGAGCAAAGGTTCATAGAAATGTGTCACTAACTATCCCAATGTCCCTGGAGCATTCACAGCCCAGCCCCAGGCAAGCCAGCCACTGCCTAGAAGAGCTGCAGAAGCAGCATGCGTTCACGAAACAGTTGCAAACGATGCATTTTGAATCCATGGCTGCAGTTACTCTCCACCTGCCATACGACCCCCCCCCCCCCATGTCCAGCGGCAACTGCATGACTTTGGGATCCCCCGACACAGTGGCCTTGCAAACAGAAAAGGAGGCAAAAGTCATCTGGCTGGTGCGTCATCTGTTGTCAATCACTGGGCCAGCTCCCAGCGCTTCTTAGACCCCACAGGCATCCCAGTGAGGTTCAGGAGCCCCTTCTCCTGGGACTTCCAGCAAATGCGCCCACCTCGTGTTAGGGGCTTTCCCCTCACCCTCGCCCCTGTCATGCAAACAGAGAGCAGAAGACTAGAAGTCCAAAGTGCAGGCAATGCCATGTTCATTGGGGTTAGTTTGAAGCAAGTATACCGCACAGCCTGTGTCCCCTTTCCCTATTCCTCTTTCTTAGCAGGCCCAAATATACCTGCAGTGCACGCCCCCAGTCACTCCCCTTACAATTTATGGTCATGTTCTGTTTTGGAGGGGTGTGAGTGTGGAGTCTTTGTCCCACCTTTTTTGTATCCCATGGGAGGGGTAAGGTTATGTTCTGGTCAGGGCCAGGCTTTCAGTGTTTCTTATGCCTCCCCTACCAGCCCTCTTTGCCCCTCCTAACTGGTTGCTTGACCTTGGCTTGAGAGAGGAGCCAGGCAGCCTTCCAGTGTATGCTGGTATATTACACTCCCACCATACCCTGTGACACTTTAATCTCCATTTAAAAAAAAAAGTTATCTGATCTCTTAGAGCTGGAAGGGACCTTGAAAGGTCATCGAGTCCAGCCCCCTGCCTTCACTAGCAGGACCAAGTACTGATTTTGCCCTAGATCCCTAAGTGGCCCCCTCAAGGATTGAACTCACAACCCTGGGTTTAGCAGGCCAATGCTCAAACCACTGAGCTATCCCTCCCCCCTGCTCTATCCCTTATCTCTCTTCTCATTATACTAACAAGCCCATCTGGCTGGGCAGAAGTTGGCTTGAGAAAAGCCTGTTGAGAGACTTTGGGTTAAGTTTAGAGGTGAGAGCAACAAGGGTGATATCGTGGTGGGCGTCTGCTATAGACCACCAGACCAGGGGGATGAGGTAGATGAGGCTTTCTTCCAGCAACTAACAGAAGTTTCCAGATCACAGGCCCTGGTTCTCATGGGAGACTTCAGTCACCCCGATATCTGCTGGGAGAGCAATACAGCAGTGAACAGACAATCCAGGAAGTTTTTGGAGCGTGTTGGGGACAACTTCCTGTTGCAAGTGCTGGAGGAACCAACTAGGGGCCGTGCTCCTTTTGACCTGCGGCTCACGAACAGGGAAGAATTGGTAGGGGAAGTAGAAGTGGGTGGCAACCTGAGCAGCAGTGACAGTAACATGGTCGAGTTCAGGATCCTGACACAAGGAAGAAAGGAGAGCAGCAGAATACAGACCCTGGACTTCAGAAAAGCAGACTTTGACTCCCTCAGGGAACTGATGGGCAGGATCCCCTGGGAGGCTAATATGAGGGAGAAAGGAGTCCAGGAGAGCTGGCTGTATTTTAAAGAAGCCTTGTTGAGGACGCAGGAACAAACCATCCCGATGTGCAGAAAGAATAGCAAATATGGCAGGTGACCAGCTTGGCTTAACAGAGAAATCTTCAGTTAGCGTAAACACAAAAAGGAAGCTTACAAGAAGTGGAAATTTGGACAGATGCCTAGGGAGAAGTTTTAAAATATTGCTCGAGCATGCGGGGGTGTAATCAGGAAGGCCAAAGCATGATTGGAGTTGCAGCTAGCAAGGGATGTGAAGGGTAACAAGAAGGGTTTCTACAGCTATGTTAGCAACAAGAAGAAGGTCAGGGAAAGTGTGGGCCCCTTATTGAATGGGGGAGGCAACCTAGTGACTGATGATGTGGAAAAAGCTGAAGTACTCAATGCTTTTTTTGCCTCACAGACATGGTCAGCTCCCAGATGGCTGCACTGGGCAACACAGCATGAGGAGGAGGTGAGCAGCCCTCAGTGGTGAAAGAACAGGTTAAGGACTATTTAGAAAAGCTGGACGTGCACAAGTCCATGGGGCCGGATGTGCTGCATCCGAGGGTGCTGAGGAAGTTGGCTGATGTGATTGCGGAGCCATTGGCCATTATCTCTGAAAACTCGTGGCGATCGGGGGAGGTCCCAGATTATTGGAAAAAGGAAAATATAGTGCTCATCTTTAGAAAAGGGAAGAAGAAGAACCCAGGGAACTACAGATCGGTCAGCCTCACCTCTGTCCCCGGAAAAATCATGGAGCAGGTCCTCAAGGAATCGATTCTGAAGCACTTGGAGGAGAGGAAGGTGATCAGAAACAGTCAACATGGATTCACCAAGGGCAAGTCATCCCTGACCAACCTCATTGCCTTCATGATGAGATAACTGGCTCTGTGGATATGGGGAAAGCAGTGGATGTGATATATTTTGACTTCAGCAAAGCTTTTGATACGGTCTCCCACAGTATTCTTGCCAGCAAGTTAAAGAAGTATGGATTGGATGAATGGACTATAAGGTGGATAGAAAGCTGGCTAGATCGTCGGGCTCAACGGATAGTGATCAACGGCTCGATGTCTAGTTGGCAGCCAGTATCAAGCGGAGTACCCCAGGGGTTGGTCCTGGGGCCAGTTTTGTTCAATATCTTCATTCATGATCTGGATGATCGGATGGATTGTACCCTCAACAAGTTCGCAGATGACACTGAGCTGGAGGGAGAGGTAGATTTGCTGGAGGGTAGGGATAGGGTCCAGAGTGATCTAGCTAAAATGGAGGATTGGGCCAAAAGAAATTGGATGAGGTTCAACAAGGACAAGTGCAGAGTCTTGCACTTAGAACGGAAGAATCCCATGCACTGCTACAGGATGGGAACTGACTGGCTAAGCGGCAGTTCTGCAGAAAAGGACCTGGGGACAGGGCCGGCCCACAACATTTTGGCACCTGAGGCGGGGAGCTCAAAGGCCTCTCCCCCAATGTCCCCTCGCTTGGGCCAAAACTTTGAAAGGTCTCAATTCTGCCTTCTTCCTGTTCTACTCCTCTCATGGTACTGCTCTGCTACCTACCCAATAAAGGAGAACTAACAACTTAAAATATCTTGTTCAGAAATTTTAAGTAACACTTAACTTTCAAACGCCTGAGCAACAAATGTAACTTTTCTTGTCTGCATAGTAAACACTGGCATTTTTATCTGTTTGAATAATCAAGGTGTTGATTTCCGTGCCTTCTTGGTTGCAAAGATTTGAACTGCTTCCTGAAGGTCCACAGTCTGGGCCAGCTCATGCTCTGTTGAGATGGTTGCAAGGCCGACCAGCCTCTCCTGTGTCATTGTGGAGCGTAGATGTGTTTTTATTAACTTCAGCTCGGAGAAGCTGCGTTCTCCACTGGCAACTGTTACAGGAAGTGTTAGAAGTATGCGCAGAGCAACAAAAGCATTTGGAAAGAGGCTGGTCATCTTATTTGTGCACATATATTCCAGAACAGCCTTTGGAGCTGATCCTGCTGAAATGTGTCTTGAAAGGGCTTTCAGTTCATCACCTAAATCACTCGCATCAATATCACCCATGTCATCATGTGTCAACACTGTCTCTAGTGCCCTGCATTGCTGGTGTAGGTCTTCTTCAGGTATAGTGAGGAGTTTTGGAATATCCTACAACATCTCAAATATACTGCTGTGTTCCTCGAGCTGCATGAAACATTCTTCAACTGACTGTATTGCACAATCTAGCACCTGGTTAAAGAATTCAACTTGAATTGTTGTTTGGGGTCTCTTATGGGAGAGACCTTGTAATCAAAATGTCGTCTTCTTCGGTGACTCTTGTATTCTTGAATGGGTGGGAAAATAGCTTCAGTGCGAAGTTCCTCTGCCAACTTCTGTGCACTCTTCAGAATGTTTTGAAATCCCTCATCTGACCGGTAAGACTGTAGGTATGACTTTGCTTTGTCCAGTTGTTCAATTGCTCTAGGTATATCAAGGTCAACACCTTGGAGTCTCTTGCTTACAACATTTATTTCAAACAGTATGTCATGCCACAACACTAAGCCACACAGAAATTTGAAGATAGGTATGTTTCTGGTGATTCCATTTCCCTCTGCCAGTGTTCTCCCACGAACAGTTCCTGTCATAGCATTATCCTCCACAATGGCAACTATGGCATCATCTATCTTCCCAATTTGGTGTTTGATAGGCTTTATCGCCTCCACTCGACTTTCCCATTGTGTGGCATTCAGTGGGTTCAGTGTCAGAGAGGATGTTCCCAGATGTTGCTTCAAAATTTGCCATCGATGAGTTGATGCAGAGAAAAATACAGAGATGCTTTGAATTACATTAAAAAATTCAGCAGCCTCACTAGAAACTGATTCTCCATCACTGACCACCAAGTTCAATGAATGAGAACTGCATGGGACAAAAAAAGCTCCAGGGTTTAACTCTCGGATCCGTGTTTGCACTCCTCTGTGATATCAGTCAGCTCTGTGTTTCTTGGGAAACCAGGGCGCAGTGACTGGCCTGTCTGACTCCTGAGGGACAGCCCCTGTCTCTGCCTGAACCAAGACCGATCAGAGAAAAGGCTTGCAGAGAGCAGTGAAGGGCATTGGGAGACACACCTAGACCCATCCTGACAAGGGTGACAAGATTAAGACATCTCCATTTGCATACAGATTGTACAGTACAATTGTAATGTGAGAGTGGGAATAGGGACATGCTGAATCTGGGTGGCAGCTTGACAGTGCTGATTGACCCGGTCCGCTCAGACTTGCTCTGTTAATGTATGTGTGGATGTGTGTGTGTGTTCATCCGGTTCTGGGGCTGGAGAAACCCAGCCCTAGGGACCCTAGGTCCTGCAGGATAGCTCCATTGGGAGGGGACTTGCAGAAGGGAGAAGTAGAGCTCCATATGAAAACACACGTGACACAAGCAGTACATTGATAGAATTACAGAACCCCTCCCCCCCCCCAAAAAGTAACCCGAATAAATGAGCGTACCCCAAAGTAACAGGCAGCTCTGGTAACAAATTGGTGGAGATACGCGGGCAGCACATGACCCTAATCATGTGGTAACTGTTGAGTAGTTGCTGTGGAGTAGGGAAACGGAGGCACAGACCTGAGTAAGCTTTCTTTCTTTTCCTTTTTCAGACCAAGCTCCTTTAGCAAGGTCTCTCTCTCATAGACTATTTGGTAACCTTCTGTTAAGAATCGTGCTTAGAATACCTGTAGAACTGTGCAATAAGGAGTTAAGAGTAGTGCCTTAAAAATAAAGGTTTTAGAAAGAGCTGTTGGTGGGGATCATTAGTGAGATAAGGAACTAGAGATGGCTGAAAAAGACCTTTTTGCTGCTCGCTTGAGACAGGAGAAAACTAACAGGTTAGAGAGATGGGTAATGAAGAAGGGGAAACTGCTGTAACATCCTTCTGGTCTCCACTGATTGTATAATGGTGTTACATTTCTGGTTTCTTTTCCATCCCATTATGATTCTATGTCTCCTATTTCATTTTTATGAAATGCTGCACATCCTGAGACATGTTTTCTCTGGGCCAGACAAACCTAAACATTAACCTGCCCCTCCTTCCCTGAAACACACACACTCACCTTTACCAGATCAATCTACGAAACTTCAGTACTCCTAGGGTACTTTGTGGCACCAACTCGTAACCTCTTGTCAGAATAAAAAATCAACCATTTATTCCTAGACTTCGTTCACTGCCTCTTAGCCTACATTTCAGAGGTTACACCCTGCCAGCCTGGGAATGAAGCCCTTGGCCTTCCGCTTTGGCTTCCCCACCCTGGGTGGTAGGGCTTCGGCTTGGGCTTTGCCCCCCACCCCCTACCGCCTCAGGGCAGTGGGGCTCAGGCAGTCGCAGGCTTCGCCCCCCCCCCCAGGGTTGTGTCGTCATTTTTGTTTTGTCAGAAGGGGGTTGCAGTGCAATGAAGTTTGAGACCCCCTGCTATAAAATAGAGATTCTGCCTCGAATCTGAATGAAAAGTCTTTTTTCTGTTAAAAAGAATTTCTGCAATTTCATTATGGAAATATCAAAAGAACATTTTATTTTGATAAAATTGAAGTGCTTTGTTTCATCTTTATCATTTTGACTTTTATATTATATTATAATTTATAACCATAATTTTTAATTTTGATATATTAATGTTGGGGTCCACTAGGCATAGCTATCAGGTAACTCGGGAGAGCGGAAGACCAAAGTGTCGATGAAACTCTCTTGCTCTGGGCCTATCTGAACCCCCAAACTCCATCTTGTGAACTCTCACCTACTTCTGTGTTTACTGCTTTACATGCTCTGTAGCAGGCTGAAGCAGAAATGTATTGGTCAGCGTTTCTAGCAGATGGCTGCAGTTTCACTCACACTAGCAGAAATAATAGAGATAAGGAGCAGGGGTAGTTAGTTTACAGGCGTCTAACTCAAGGTCGCAGAGACTGGGAAAGTTTTCTCACAAGCTTATGTAGAGCTTATTGTAACAGTTGTCTGGAAGGGAGGGGAGGGGGAATAGCCAGACAAAGGCTTACACAGAAACAGTTTGGGGTATAAAAGGTAAAAGTTGTTTGTATTTGTTGCACTGGATTTGAGACATGCTGGTCTCCTAGTGCCATTTCAGAGCTCTGAAATAAACTTGGCTTGCTTTCTCCCCTCGGTGTCTTTATTGGTGCTAAGCACACCGGGCCACGGACCTTTGATGTCCCCTCGAGCCCCTTGAGCGGCCAACAGTTTTGGCGTCCCTGGGTGGGCTCGAGGCTGAAATTTAGCCTTGCCCGGATCCCTCCTGGTGGCCGACGGATTACGACGACGACCGACGCCCAGAGCGCTCACCGGTGACTTCATCGGGGGCCTCGGCAGAGACGTGGTTTGTTCGACCCCGGAGGGCACAACGGTGCAACGCACACAGACAGTGGAGAAGCAGCTGCGGGCGACGGTGGGGAACCGGTCCCGTGGATAGGGCGACGGTGCAGAACCGGACCTTTGG
The DNA here is from genome assembly GCF_028017835.1 of Emys orbicularis. Taxonomy (NCBI): domain Eukaryota; kingdom Metazoa; phylum Chordata; order Testudines; family Emydidae; genus Emys; species Emys orbicularis. The sequence goes on along the minus strand of NC_088687.1, from coordinate 146,365,908 downwards.
ATAAGGTAGGAACAGTCCAGTGGGGACTTTATCTGTCTTGACCTGGGGACGCCCAGTGTCTGCCTGTTGTGACTTGGGGACGCCCAGAGTCTCCCTCAGTATGGGGCAGGGACAGAGTACAGCCGGCAGGGTACAGTGTACACCCTTAGAATGCATTCTGGTGAACTGGAAAGTGTTTGGATCTGATCAGTTGATTAAAAGTAAATTGAAAAGGTTCTGTACTGTTGATTGGCCTCAGTACCAGCTGGAGTGCCAAGAAAGGTGGCCACCGGAAGGATCACTTAATTACAACACGATCCTTCAGTTGCTTTTGTTTTGTCAGAGAACAGGTAAATGGAATGAACATCTCTATGCGTATACGTTTATGGTGTTAAGAAATAGGACTGATATTTTGCTCAAGTGCCATTTGACTCCGACAGGCTCGGTAGTATTGGCTGCTAAACCCCAGAACCCTCCCACTGTTGTAATGCCAGAATCGGTGTCCCCTTCGGCTCCTCCACCCCCACAGGCTTCAGAGAGTACCCCCCCCCCCCCCCGTGGGATTGTATCCGTTGATTACTGAGAGTGTGGTAGCCCGTCCAGGAACACAAGAAATCTTTGAAGGTTGTCTAGCTAGCCATAAGCCTGACTGGGATGATTGTAATATACTTATGATAACCCTGTTGTCTGAAGTGGAGCGGATTCAGGTTATAGCCAAGGCTAAGAAGGAAGACAGAGAAGGCATTTAAGGTTTAAAAGGGAAAGCTATTGGACACCAGAGGTTGTACAGAGTGGAATCCTCAGAAGTGAGTGTGCTCGTCCTGGTTTGTTGCTTCAAAGCTCTGTACAGAAGTTATGTTACTGGAAAGGATGTATAATGGCAATAAGTATGTGTTAATGGTTGGAGGAAAGGTGTATAAGTGAAGAGTGGAAGGTTCCTTTGGAAGTTAGAAGCTGAGAAAGGGAGAAGAGGAAAAAGCACAGAATGAGTTAACTGAGAGGAAAATACAGCTAGCAGGCTCATCCAAGGACAGTGTACACAGCTAAGACTTGGCTGACAACCAAGAGAAAGGGGGGCCTGAATGTGCCCAAGCAACTGTGAGATCAGCAAAATACTGCAAGGCATAATGAAGACCACAGAAGGGTTAAAAAGCAGCTTTGTTGGACTGTATTGGCTCAAGGATTTAAAAATTGCCCCACTCTGTTCGGACAGGCTTTGGCCAGAGACTTGGAGGAGTGGGATAATTCAGACAGAGCCCTCCTGCTGCAATATGTAGATGACTTGTTAATTGCTGCTGTGGGTTTAATCCCTTGTCTCGGAGCTACTGTGAGTCTCCTAAACTTTATTGGATTGCGAGGATACAGGGTATCTCAAAACAAAGCCCAAATTGCTCTTACAGAGGTTCAATATCTGGGATTTCACATCAGGCAGGGAGAGAGACAGCTCTCAAACGAAAGAAAGGAGGCTATCTGCCAAGTTCCCATCCCCAGCAACCGTAAACGGCTTAGGGCATTCCTGGGCATGGCAGGTTTTTGCAGAATATGGATTCCAGAGTTTGGACTGTGGGCTAAACCTCTGTATGAATGTGTTAAGGGAGCGGATCAAGACCCCTTTCACTGGTCCCCAGAAGCGGACAGGGCATTTAAGATCTTGAAAAGGAAGCTAATGGAAGCTCCAGCCCTCGGCTTGCCCAATATATCTAAGCCATTCCAACTGTATGTGCATGAACGAAAAGGGGTAGCTTTGGGAATGCTTACCCAGCTATTAGGTGCCTGGAAGCGTCCTGTGGCATACTTTTCTAAACAACTGGATCAAGTTTCAAAGGGATGGCCAGCATGTTTGAGGGCGGTCGCAGCTACTGCTCTAGTGCTTGGGGAAGCTGAGAAACTGACACTGGGAGGAAGTGTGCAAGTGTATGTTCCCCATATGGTCCGAGCCTTGCTGGACACTAAGGGTGGTCTTTGGCTCACACAGGCTTGGATTGCTCGGTACCAGGTGAAGCTGTTAGAGAATCCTGAAATCACCCTACAGATCTGTCCCTCCCTTAATCCAGCTACACTGCTACCAGAGACAGAAAAGCAGGAACATGACTGTCTAGAAATCATAGATGTTCAGTATTCTAGCCGCCCAGATCTAAAAGATCAGCCACTCCCAAATGCTGACTTGGAATGGTATACAGATGGAAGTAGTACTGTTGTGGATGGGCAAAGGAGGGCTGGTTATGCTATTGTGTCTCTTCATGATACCGTGGAAGCTGAGAGTTTACCGGCAGGAACGTCTGCCCAGCTTGCTGAACTAGTGGCCCTGACTCGGGCACTCGAGCTGGCAAAAGACAAACGGGTTAATATCTTTACTGATTCAAAGTATGCTTTTGGGGTATTGCATGCTCACGCTGGTTTGTGGAAGCAAAGGGGAATGCTAACAGCCCAAGGCTCTCCGGTCAAGCATGGGTCTCAAATTCTCCGGCTTTTAGAAGCAGTACAATTCCCCTCAGCAGTAGCAGTGGTGCATTGCAAAGCCCATCAAAGGGAAGATCAAGATGTAACCAGGGGCAATGCCAGAGCAGACAGGGAAGCTAAGCAAGCTGCTACCCTGAAATCACCAACAGAGGAGAATGCCCAAATGCATGCCCTCATCCCATCAGTGGGTGAACTTGCAGCCCCTCAGTACTCCCAAGAGGACAGAAACCTGGCTGACAGTCTCGGTCTCCAGGAAAAGGAGGGATGGCTTTATTCCACAGAGGGAAAAATCCTCCTGCCCAAGGGCCTGATTCGACTGGTGTTGCAGGAACTGTATCAAACCACACACGCAGGCAGAGAGGCTCTTACCCAGCTCATGAATAAATATTTTCTAACCTCTGGTCTTAAACCCCTAGCATCACAGGTACAAGCTGAATGTTTAATCTGCCAAAAGAATAACCCTCGACCAGGAGTAGCAGTGCCACCAGCCACCCTGGAACCTACCCCAGGCCCAGGATTGGTGTGGCAAATAGACTTTACTGAGTTTCCCAGGACCCAAGGGTACAGGTACCTTCTTGTCTGAGTGGATCGATTCAGCGGATGGCCTGAAGCCTTCCCATGTCGCAACAACACTGCCAAAACAGTGGCTCTTAAGTTTGTCAAGGAAATCATTCCTCGCTTCGGCCTTCCCCAGTGGATGGAATCTGATAATGGAACACACTTCACATCTCAAATTGTTCAAAAGATATCAAGTGCTCTGCAAATCCCCTGGAAACTCCACACACCCTGGCGACCACAAGCCAGTGGAGTAGTGGAACGCACAAATCAGACGCTCAAGAGACACCTTTCAAAGGTCTGTCAGGAGGCCTCTCTTAAGTGGCCTGATGCCTTGCCCCTTGTGTTACTTCGCATTCGTGCTCTCCCTAAGGGTAGGATAGGGCTTAGTCCCTTCGAGATTATGTTTGGAAGGGCATGGCCTATGAATGGTACCCCAGTTCTGGCAGGGGAATGGGAAGTGGGGTGTGGTTTCTTGTCTCAGTACATGTGCCCTCTGTCTGCTGTTCTTTCTTTTCTTCACAGGTACACCAAAGATTCACAGCCTCTTCTGCTGGACACTCCGGTCCACTCCCTGCAGCCTGGTGACTCCGTTCTCGTGCGGACCTGGAAGGACAAGCCTCTCCAAGAGAAGTGGAAGGGACCTCACACCGTCCTGCTTGTCACCCATACAGCGGCAAAGGTCGAAGGACACAAGAACTGGATTCATCACTCCCGACTGAAAGCAGTGCCTGCTCCTAAACAGTGGACTGTCCAGCCTGAGGAGAAGACTGCTAACGACGATTTGGGACTTAAGCTGCTATTCAAAAAACAGTAAGGGTCGCTGGGAATGCGTTGTGATCTTTCTGAACAGTCACAGCATACTCCCCGCGAAAACCCTGAGCATTGGTTTTATTTTCTCACAGAAGGCTGACCTGGCCTATGTATTTGGTCAGACTTTTGTCAAAGGTGGATGGTTATCAGCAGCAGCACCTCTGACAATTTAGGTTTGCGATCTAACTGTACTGTGGAAGCTTCTTATGGCCTACACAATGGCTCTTGGATTTCCCATTATAAGGCCACTCGTAAGCCCCAGCCTATTCGTTTATGTTCTCCACCCACTGGTCTCATATGTTATCAGCAAGCCAGTATGAGTAAACATACCTGGTTTGCGGGCATCAGTAAGTGTAGATTTTATATTGGTCCTGGTATAAGTCTCACTGTTCCTTTACTGAATGCCACCGGTTGGCAAACCGGAGCTGCATTCTTTACCCTTTCCCCACAAGCCACCCTACGGGACTCACAAGGTAACAATGGAAAGGCTAGTTATGGTGAAGCCTTTTGGGTTTGTGGTACTAGTGCCTACAAATGGCTTCCTAATGGTTGGCATGGTAGCTGTTACAAAGGCTATCTTGCTCCTCCCCTCCGCATTCTACCCAAGGCTCCCTCAGGTCGTCCCAGGTACTATCGGTCCTTGAGAGCTACCTTAGAACCCATTAGTGAAGGAGACAGGTTTGGGATGATAGCCCTCCCTTCCTATGGGGTGGGACGACTAGCCCAACTTTACAGAAGACTGTCTAAATTTCTCACCCAGTTTGCCAATGATACCCTAGCCATAGAGAAAAGCATAAGTTCTGAGCTGTACCAGCTTCGACTGCTGGCTTTGCAGAACAGTCAGGCCCTAGATTATGTGTTAGCCTCACGAGGCGGGGTCTGTACCCTTATTGGAGAAGAGTGTTGTACCTATGTCCCAGAGTTTTCACAGGACATTAACAAGCACATCTTGTCAGCAGAACGGGCCTTTAACCAGTGGAAGGCCCAGGAAGGGGAACCCACTATTTTGGATTCCCTTTGGGGTTGGATACCTGGTTTAGGGGAACTAGGGGATATAAGGGGAAGCATTGTTCGCATCTTGCTCACAGGTGTGGTGATATGTTTTGTTCTTGTTCTTTTGCTCATTTGCTGTAAAGTGCTCATAGGTAAGATTTGTACCTCCCCCTCCCCAGAGGTTCCTTTATACCCTCTTATTGATAATCCTGATTGTATGGAGCTTAATCGCATTTTGTCTTTAGAGTATGAGAAAACTCTGACAAAGGTTTGCTGAGTGTTCTCAAAGGAGGGATTGTTGGGGTCCACTAGGCATAGCTATCAGGTAACTCGGGAGAGCGGAAGACCAAAGTGTCGATGAAACTCTCTTGCTCTGGGCCTATCTGAACCCCCAAACTCCATCTTGTGAACTCTCACCTACTTCTGTGTTTACTGCTTTACATGCTCTGTAGCAGGCTGAAGCAGAAATGTATTGGTCAGCTTTTCTAGCAGATGGCTGCAGTTTCACTCACACTAGCAGAAATAATAGAGATAAGGAGCAGGGGTAGTTAGTTTACAGGCGTCTAACTCAAGGTCGCAGAGACTGGGAAAGTTTTCTCACAAGCTTATGTAGAGCTTATTGTAACAGTTGTCTGGAAGGGAGGGGAGGGGGAATAGCCAGACAAAGGCTTACACAGAAACAGTTTGGGGTATAAAAGGTAAAAGTTGTTTGTATTTGTTGCTCTGGATTTGAGACATGCTGGTCTCCTAGTGCCATTTCAGAGCTCTGAAATAAACTTGGCTTGCTTTCTCCCCTCGGTGTCTTTATTGGTGCTAAGCACACCGGGCCACAGACCTTTGATGTCCCCTCGAGCCCCTTGAGCGGCCAACATTAATGTAATGGAATTGTATGGTATTAATAAAATATATATTCAAAGTATAAGCTATTATATAAGACTGTCAAGTATCAGAGGGGGAGCCATGTTAGTCTGGATCTGTAAAAAGCGACAGCGTCCTGTGGCACCTTATAGACTAAGGCTTGGTCTACACTAACCCCCCAATTCGAACTAAGGTACGCAACTTCAGCTACGTGAATAACGTAGCTGAAGTTTGAAGTACCTTAGTTCGAATTTACCTCGGTTCAGACGCGGCAGGCAGGCTCCCCCGTCGACTCCGCGGTACTCCTCTCGCCGAGCAGGAGTACCGCAGTCGACGGCGAGCACTTCCGGGTTCGACTTATCACATCCAGACAAGACGCGATAAGTCGAACCCAGAAGTTCGATTGCTTGCCGCTGAACTAGCGGCTGGGTATAGACGTACCCTAACAGATGTATTGGAGCATAAGCTTTCGTGGGTGAATACCCACTTCATCAGACGCATGCGAAAGCTTATGCTCCAATACGTCTATATAAGACTGATAATATAATGTATCAACTCTAATATAATTCATATACAATTTGAAATGGTAACATCAAAATGAGGCGATTGAAATGAATGGCTTCAATAGTTTATTGAAAAGATTTGTGTTCCCCTCCCACCCAATTTTTCTCTGATAGTGGAGTCTGGGAATGGATGCCTTTCTTTCTGATAGATCCAACATTTTCATATCCCTTCCAGTCCTGATTTGAAGTCATCAAGAGCTGGAGAATCCACCACATCTTTTGGTAATTAGTTCTAATGCTCAATCAGCCTCACGGTTAAATGTTTGTGCTCATTTCTAATTTCACTTAGCCTGTGTATAACTCCCAGCCGTTGGTTCTTGTCCTGCCTTTATCTGCTAGATTAATGAGCCCTTTAGTACCCGTTTTGCTCTTATTTTTTCTAAGCTTAAACAGATAGAGCTCTTTCAGTCTCTCACTGTACGGCATTTTTCTGCCCCTCAGTTTTCTTCTTTTTTTTAATCTCTCTCTTGCTCTCTCTCTCTCTCTCCTTCCTCCTCTCCATATTTCAAAACCCTTTTTAAAATGTGGGCACCAGAATTTTAGTATTTGTCTCACCAGTGCCATGAACACTGATAACCACCTTGCTCCCCGCCGTTTCTACATCCACTGCATTCTTTTGTAAGGTGATTTTGCTACATGGTCATATTCTGTTATGAATGTTGCTGCAATTCAAAATGGAGTTTAGAAATTCAAGATGGCGCATATGATAGCAAGGGTTTGAACTCCATCTTGGTACCCTTTCTTCATGGCATTTTCCCGCCAAAACTCTGTTTTCCTCACAGAACCTGAGGGGCAGAGAACTGGCTGGACCCGTTTGGAAGCGGTGCCTGTCAGAGTGTGCCTCAGGAACGCGCGCCTCAGAGAGCGTAGAAGGGACGGTCAGTGGTGACACAGGCGCTGTCCACCATCGAGGCAGCGACGTCCAGGTTCTTTGTGCGGCATCGGATCAAGACTTCGGCTACTAACATCTGTCAAGGACTCTGATACTTACCTGACTCCTGTAATCCACCAAAGGATCCAGTGAAGACTGTGCTATCCGCCCAGATCTGCTGATCTCCTGCTTCGGCAGCAGAGAGCCAGATCCTCCGATGTCCCAGAGACCCTGAGACGGACCATCCGTTGCCGCTGTCCTCCATCTGCATCCAGAAGAGAGGCAGTAATTATTTTTCAGGCATTTATTAGTTTAGCCAAGGGACAGTTTAAGGGCCAGGGCTTTATGCCCCCTTGCTGGAATCTATTTGTGGGTATTTGTAGTGTTCCCCATAGTGAATCTTCCCCCGGTTGTATCTATCCCTTAATCAATCTTCTTTCTGTTTAAGGTTATATTCTCTCTATCCTTTATTTCATTGCAACACGGGCAGGAGGCACACAGATTTCTAATCCTCCCAGCTGATAGATGCTGGTAGGGGTCGACCCTCTTGTATTACACTGGTCTACAATTTTTGAGAAGTCGTCTGCTTCAGAGATAAAATGTGCTATTTATTATGTATTTTGATGTGCTGAATTCAAATATGACAATTAAAACAACTGATTGGCTACTGTTTCTAAGATATTTAAGTTTTTACATTTTATGTCTATGTATATTGTGTAGATAGTAGAGTTTTAATCATAAATTGTAAACCTAGGTCTTTTCGTGTGTTTATGGTTGCTTTACATGATAATATTTCACCTGTCCTGTTTATGTAACACTTTCAAAATCAGCAAAAGGGTTATATAAATAAAATTTATTATGAAACAAAAGGCAAAAAACTATTCTGTACATAGTTTAGTCCTATTCAGTGTCTACTCGGCGCTTCTTGGCTTGTCTCTTGTATTCATTAAATGGAGCATCTCTTGTCACTGTCCAGCAATAGTCTGCAAGCATTGATGGGCTCCATTTGCCCTGATAGCGTTTCTCCATTGTTGCAATGTCCTGGTGAAATTGCTTGCCGTGCTCGTCGCTCACTGCTCCGCAGTTCGGGGAAAAAAAATCTAGATGAGAGTGCAAAAAATGTATCTTTAGTGACATGTTGCAACCAAGGCTTTTGTATGCCTTGAGGAGGTTTTCCACCAACAACCTGTAGTTGTCTGCCTTGTTGTTTCCGAGAAAATTTATTGCCACTAACTGGAAGGCTTTCCATGCCGTCTTTTCCTTGCCACGCAGTGCATGGTCAAATGCATCATCTCGAAGAAGTTCACGAATCTGAGGACCAACAAAGACACCTTCCTTTATCTTAGCTTCACTTAACCTTGAAAATTTTCCACGGAGGTACTTGAAAGCTGCTTGTGTTTTGTCAATGGCCTTGACAAAGTTCTTCATCAGACCCAGCTTGATGTGTAAGGGTGGTAACAAAATCTTCCTTGATTCAACAAGTGGTGGATGCTGAACACTTTTCCTCCCAGGCTCCAATGACTGTCAGAGTGGCCAATCTTTCTTGATGTAGTGGGAATCTCTTGCACAACTATCCCATTCGCAGAGAAAACAGCAGTACTTTGTGTATCCAGTCTGCAGACCAAGCAAGAGAGCAACAACCTTCAAATTGCCACAAAGCTGCCACTGATGTTGGTCATAGTTTATGCACCTCAAAAGTTGTTTCATGTTGTCATAGGTTTCCTTCATATGGACTGCATGACCAACTGGAATTGATGGCAAAACATTGCCATTATGCAGTAAAACAGCTTTAAGACTCGTCTTCGATGAATCAATGAACAGTCTCCACTCATCTGGATCGTGAACGATGTTGAGGGCTGCCATCACACCATCGATGTTGTTGCAGGCTACAAGATCACCTTCCATGAAGAAGAATGGGACAAGATCCTTTTGACGGTCACGGAACATGGAAACCCTAACATCACCTGCCAGGAGATTCCACTGCTGTAGTCTGGAGCCCAACAGCTCTGCCTTACTCTTGGGTAGTTCCAAATCCCTGACAAGCTCATTCAGTTCACCTTGTGTTATGAGGTGTGGTTCAGAGGAGGAGGATGGGAGAAAATGTGGGTCCTGTGACATTGATGGTTCAGGACCAGAAGTTTCATCCTCTTCCTCTTCCTCGTCTGACTCAAGTGAGAATGATTCTGGTGCATCAGGAACCGGCAGTCCTTCTCCGTGGGGTACTGGGCGTATAGCTGATGGAATGTTTGGATAATGCACAGTCCACTTTTTCTTCTTTGACACACGTTTCCCAACTGGAGGCACCATGCAGAAGTAACAATTGCTGGTATGATCTGTTGGCTCTCTCCAAATCATTGGCACTGCAAAAGGCATAGATTTCCTTTTCCTGTTCAACCACTGGCGAAGATTTGTTGCACAAGTGTTGCAGCATATGTGTGGGGCCCACCTCTTGTCCTGATCTCCAATTTTGCAGCCAAAATAAAGGTGATAGGCTTTCTTAACCATAGTGGTTATACTGTGCTTTTGTGATGCAAAAGTCACTTCACCACAAACATAGTAGAAGTTATCTGCACTGTTCACACAAGTACGAGGCATCTCTGCTCACTTTGGCTAAACAGACATGTGTCCCTTTGCAAAATCAAACACTGACAAATAAGAGAGCACGACACTGTATGATTTCTAGAGCTGATATAGGGCAATTTGTTCAGCAGAGTGATGTAAGCTTCGTTATGATTGCATCATCCATGACTTCTAGGAATAACATGATGCAATTCATATCATGTATGACGCAATACCAGCTTCAGATTGCATCATTCATTGTTTTGCCTAAAAAGCAAGTACTGTCCAAACCCAGTCATAGATTTATTCATAGATCCAGTCAAAGATGTATTTTTGTCATTTCTGGTTTAAATTGAGATCCCTTCCCTTTATAACTCACTTATCCTCCGCCATGACTCCGTCCCAAGTCAAGGGTCGTATATACTGACCCAATAGCATATCTTGAAAACTAGAGCCAATCAACAATTTTAAGCATCATTTTCGTTCTCAGTGACCCAGAATTAGTAAAGTTTGACTACATTTATTTCAGAAGCATTTTGGCTGTAGAGCAGTGTTATTATTATTATAACCTACTTATTATTCCACACAGAGATTTGGGGGTAACATCGGTGTCCCTTTCCTCAGAGTATTTCAACTAACTGTGGATCTCACTAACGGAGCGTTATGGAAATTGGAAGGAGGGCCTGTAGAAATCTCTGCTCTGCATCGTCATGCTGCTTGTAGTGAGGCGGCCTGGCTCCCGACGGCCCCAGAAAGAGAGGAGCCAGAACAGCCACCCAAGTGGGCGGAGCCAACCCCAGAGAGGGTGGAACTAGAACCGCCACTCAAGTGGGCGGAGCCACCACCACCTGCTCCCGCCCCCCGGAAGTCAAGGGGCGGGACAGGAAGTATAAAAGCCCGGCCCCAACACTCAGTTGGAGCCGAGCGGCCGGAGAGGACAGACGTTCCTGCTCGGGCTCCTGCGAGACGGAGCCTACCCCGAGCCCGGTACCTGGACGCCGACGGACCGAGCCTCCCCAGACCCAGGCGTCCTAACACCCAGCGCCGCTCAAACCTCCCGCTCGGCAGGTACCCCGAGGTGGACTGGCCCCGCCTGCCCCGAGCGCGGTACCCCGAGGTGGACCGGCCGAGATTGCCCCAAGGAAGGTACCCCGAGGTGGACTGGCCGAGCCTGCCCCGAGCACGGTACCCCGAGGGGCCACCCGGACCTGAGCCGGACCCGAGACCGGAGGAGCGGCCCGACCTAGACAACCCCCAGCAACCCGAGGAGCCCATGGTGTGGGACCCCGCTGCCGAGCCCAGCCAGGAGCAGGTACCCATGGAGGAGGAGATGGGAAGTAGCCCGGGGATAGCAGACCCCGAGCCTATGTCAGTGTGTTGCGGGCAGGATCCCCACTGACCCCGCGGCAGACGGACTGCTGCGGATAGGGCCCCGGGCTGGAACACAGTGGAGTGGGTGGGCCTGTGTTTCCCCCCTGCCACCCCACGCCGGGTGGCAGTCTCTCCTCCTCCCTGCATGAGGGCCTGAGCCCTGAAGTACTGTGTGTTTGCTGCCCCGCCCTGATTGAGGGCCTGGTCTTAATTTACTGACTTTGTTCCTGTGTGTTTACTCAGCCCCTACCTGAGGGCCTGAGCCTAGAACTGCTATTTGCTGCCCCGCCCTGATTGAGGGCCTGGGCTTAATTTACTGACCTTGGTACTGTGTGTTTGCTCAGCCCCTACCTGAGGGCCTGAGCCTAGAACTGCTGTTTGCTGCCCCGCCCTGATTGAGGGCCTGGGCTTAATTTACTGACTTTGTTCCTGTGTGTTTGCTCAGCCCCTACCTGAGGGCCTGAGCCTAGCACTGCTGTTTGCTGCCCCGCCCTGACCTAGGGCCTGGGCTGACCCCAACTGACCCAGTCCCTGATTGAGGGCCTGGGCTAAAACTACTGACTCTGCCTGCTCACTCCCTGACTGAGGGACTGGACTTACTAACTTTGTTGTGCTCAGCTCCTCCTGCAAGGACCTGAGCCCCCCTGAACTATTGGTTGTAGCCCCGCCCTGACTAAGGGCCTGGGCTTCCTGAGTTGGTTAGTGCTCAGCTCCTCCCGCAAGGACCTGAGCCCCTTTCGAACCCTGGGGTATCACCCCGCTCTGAGCTAGCCTTCGGGCTTATTTAACTGTGTAAGTCCCCAGCTCCGGCTGAAGGAACCGGAGTTTAGGACTGGTACACTGCCCCGCCCTGCCTGAGGGCTGGAACTCCTTGCGGCGGCAGGGAGCCTTTTGTTTAGCCCCTGCCTAAGGGGCGGAACCCTTAGACCTCCCGGATACGAGGTCTGACTAGGCCGTGCAGTGAAGCGGCCTGGCGCCCGACGGCCCCTAAGAGGGCACAACCCCCGCACCGGACTATTACACTGCTATAAAGGCCCCCACAGCCACTCTAACCTCCGTTAGTGAGCCATGGCTGCAAGAATTTCCCAGTGTATGGACTAAAAATAAGGCAGAGTGTGGAAAAATAAACACTGAGGTTTTAATTGAGGGAAAAGATCCCCCTCCTCCAAGACAATATAAATACCCAGCTGCAGCAGAGGAGGGCATTAAAAATACTGTAGACTGTCTCGTGGAGCAAGGGGTGCTCGTGCTGTTGCAAAGTATCTGCAATTCACCAGTATGGCCGGTCCTTAAGGCAAACGGGGTCACTTACAGAATGACAATAGACTTGTGTGCATTAAATGCGGCCACCCCTGCAGCAGCCCCGGTAGTAGCTAAATACAACGAAATCGTAGCAGTGGTAGCAGCTGTCTCAAAATGGTTCTCGGTGATCGATTTGGCTAATGCTTTCATGGCTATCCCCCTCCATCCTTTATGCTGGTATAAGTTTGCTTTTACCTAGGCTAGGTCTACACTGCAGCGGGGGTCCGACCTAAGATACGCAACTTCAGCTACGTGAATACCGTAGCTGAAGTTGCGTATTTTAGGTCGGCTTACCTGGCGGTGAGGACGCGGGAAAGTCGACCGCTGCCGCTGACTCCGCTGCCGCCTCCTGCCGAGGTGGATTTCCGGAGTCGACGGCAGAGCGATCAGGGATCGATTTTACCGCGGCTTCACTAGACGCGGTAAGTCGATCCCCGAAAAACCGATTGCTACCCGCCGGATCGGCGGGTAGTGAAGACAAAGCCTTATAGGGGACAACAATATGCCTTCACCCGGAACCCCCAAGATTTCCGTTCTTCCCCTAGTATTTGTCATGCCCATGTCACTAAGCTGTGGAACCAGCTGTGCCCTGACCACCTCTCACACGTAATTGCATACATGGATGACATTTTAATATACACACCCCACCTCAGAAATGAACAGGGAAATCGGATTTGAGGTAAATAGAGAAACGGCTCAGTTAGTACAGCATCAAGCCAAATACCTGGGGTGTGTCTTGGGGAGGGTGGCCGGACTCCTGATCAACACAGGGTAGAAACAATAGGAAAGCTCCCTGCTCCCACCGACACGCACTCCCTACGAGCTCTCTTGGGAATTTCTCCAGAGCGTTCATTGAAATGTTCTCGGACAAAGCCAAGCCTCTGTACCAATTATTAAAGAAAAACAGGAATTGGGAATGGGGACCAGACCAACAAACTGCCCTGGCCACCTTGAAACAAGATTTGGCCAGTGCTCCTGCCCTGGCTTATCCTGCCCTTGCCCTGCCCTTTGTGATTCAATTGGCCTCCTCAGAGACAAGCATGGGAGCCACTCTCAGTCAAAGGCAATGCAACAAGCTCAGAGTCATGGCATATGCCTCCAGGCTCCTGGATCAAACAGAGCAAGGCTTTACCCCCTGTGAAAAGGAGTGTCTCGCATTGGTCTGGAGCCTCACGCATTGGGAATTTATTATTGGAGGGTCGAAGGTCATTGTTCAGACTGTGCACTCACCACTCAAATACATCATCTCAGGGAAAATACAGGACGGCCGGGTCTCTAACCCCCGCATTGCTCAATGGACCCTCGCCCTAATGAACCGAGGAGTCGCGTTTAGAAAAGAACAAGCTGTTTCACCAGCCCCGTATGGGCTAATTATAGGAGCATACCTGCCCCCTCCCCCTGGTAAAACACCTCGAGTGGCCAGTCAAGGGAGGCATGAGGTTTGCAGATGCTAAACAAAAGGGGTTTGTCGTGTGGGTTACAGATGGCTCAAGTTTCTACCATGCGGGTCTTCCCCGAACAGGGTATGGAGCCATCCGCGTAAACGAAGGGGAGATGCTCCAAGGACCAGCTCACCCCCATTCGGCCCAAGCAGCCGAGGTGGAGGCAGTTAGAGCTGTCCTCGCTTATGAATCTCGGGACACTTCTGTTGCTATTTACACTGACTCTGAGTGGACAGCCAGAGCAATCGCTGTGTGGCTCCCCCTTTGGTTGAATAGAGAGATGGTAGCCGCAGATGGGCGCTCCATCTCTCATTCAGACAAATGGAGACAAATTGCAAATCTGATCAAGGACAGAACTGGAGACACCCGGGTGACTCACACAAAGGGGCATCAAAAATATCACTCAGAAGAGGCACATGGGAACAATAGAGCTGATGCCTTTGCTTAGCCAAAGCTGCTGCTACTAGTAACCCCATTGGAGACACAGACCAGATAGAGCAAATAGAGGCAGTGTCCACCCGGAGGAAAACTTTAGGCAAAGGGATAGATACCTTAGACTTAAATACCCTTCAGGATGAGGATACAGAAATCTGGTCCTTAGCCAAAGCAGGGAAAGACCCCACAGGAAAATACAGGATTGAGCAGGGTGGAGATGTCTGGTGGGCAGTGGATGCAGATGGGTGAAGGCACTGGATAGTCCCCAGCCAGGTACGGGGGGACCTGATTCAACTCGTGCATGAGTAAGGGCATAGAGGGAAACAAGATACTTTGAACAGGGTTAAAGATACAGGATGGTGGCCAGACATGAAAGCAGATATAGATCAATGGTGTGAGAACTGTCTGCAGTGCGCCATAGTTAATGCTGATCACCTGGTTCAAAAGAATGCATTGGGGCACCAAAGAATAGAGGGTCCCTGGTCCCAGATTCAGACAGATTACATAGGCCCTTTACCAACCCCCAGTAGAGGGAATAAATACTGCCTGGTAATAGTAGATCCCTTCTCCAAATGGGTGGAAGCTATCCCTACTAAAGCCAACACGGCCCCTGTCACTGCTAAACAGCTCTTTAACACAGTTTTCTCAAGAATGGGAATTCCCAGAGTAATGGATTCAGACTTGGGATCCCATTTTGTGGGAGATATTATGCAAGAACTATGTAAAGCTTTAGGCATTAAGCAACGTTTGCACATAGCTGGACACCCTGAGTCCTCTGGACAAGCTGAACGAACCAATCGCACTCTAAAGGAAGCTTTGAGAAAACAAGTAAAGAGCTCAGGGAGGGATTGGGATGAAAAGCTACCAATCATCTTAATGGCTCTAAGAGGCTCTTAGGTGATCCATGGGTACACTCCCTTTAAAGTTATGACTGGAAGAGAAATGCACATGCCTGAAAGCTGGTGGTGGGGAGTGGAACTGCCTAGTGCCTGGGAAGGGAAGGGGGTAATGGATGAATGGGTACAAACCTTAGCGGAGACAATAGCTGCTTTGCACAAGCAAGTGGCAACACAGCTAGGCATAGTACAGCAAAACACAGACCACAAACTAGGCTGGGGAAAACCTCCTTTGATATGGAACTAGGCCAACCAGGAATGTACAGAAAGTTTTCAGCAAAGGAGAACTCTTTGACACACACCTGGGATGGCCCCTGCTTTATTGGGAATCGGGCCAGCCCCAGTGTTTATCAGGTAGAAATCCTAAATGGAAAAAATGGGAAACCCGGGCGGAAATGGTTTCACTCCTCACAGCTCAAAGAGTGGAAGGGTGAACCACCTAGGGTTACCATTTGTCCGGATTCCCCCGGACATGTCCGGCTTTTAGAGTTAAAAATAGCGTCGGGGGGAATTTGTAAATGTCCGGACTCCCCCCCCCCCCATGCAGAGCGTGCGCGGCTGACAGGGCAGCCGGCCGGATGGTGCCACTTACATGGGGCTCCGACAGCCAGAGAGAGCCCCTCCTTTGCTTCCCCCTCCTCTCCCCTGCAGCTGAGAGCACCCCCTCCCTCCCTCCGTCGCAGATCACCAGCCGGCCGTTCGCACCGGCAGTCTGGAGCCCCACCCCCTGCTCCTCCTCCCCAGCACGCTGGTCTGAGCGGCACGGTAAGGGGGCCAGGGGGTCGGAGAAGGGGCAGGTTGGTTCTGGAGGGGGCAGTCAAGAGACAGGGAGCGGGGGGGGGTTGGGAGTTTGGGGGGGGCTTTCTGGGCGTGGGGGTGTGGATAAGGTTTTGGGCAGTCAAGGTACAGGTAGAGGGTAGGGTCTCAGGAGGGGGCAGTTAGGGAACAAAGAACAGGGAGGCTTAGGTTTAGCTCTCACTAAGTTTAGTGTGCAAATCCCAAATATGTTAATTCGTAAATGGAGGAGACATATTGTCTCGAGAGATGATTGGATGGACCTATCTTATCTATATGCAGGAGAAAATCTTGTGGATAAAATATTGTCATTTAGTGCAGTAACATCTCATCCCAAGAAATGGAGGGAAGAGGAATTTTTAAGATGGTCGGAACTGAGATGTCAGGGAATAGGGATAAAATATTTTAAAAATGATTTAATTAGTAATTCGATTTTTAGAAACTCTAGTAAAGTTAAATCGTCAGCGTATATCGCAGCATTGCAGCTTAGGGCAAATATTTATCCTACTAGGGAGACATTAGCAAGAGGAAGAGGAGGTGTGAATGCTCTTTGTAGATGGTGCGGTAAAGTGCGGGAGACTGTTCCCCATATCTCAGGACAATGTTATAAGACTAAGAATGCTAGGATAAAAAGGCATAATAGAGTAGTGTCTGCAGTTGTAGATAAGGTTGGTAAATTAGGGTGGAAGGCAATGATAGAGCCCCATTTGAGAAATAGTAAGGGTGAGTTAAGAAAGCCGGATATTATATTTTATAAAAGGAGATACAGCAGTGGTGGTTGATGTTACAGTGCGATGGGAGGATAATGCCGGAAGTTTGGAACAAGCCCACAGTGAGAAGGTGGCTTATTATCTTGAGTTAGAGGAAGAAATTAAAAACTTAACGGGAGGTAAAAATATTCACTTCTTTGGTTTTGTGCTTGGGGCGCGTGGCAAGTGGAGTGAAGGTAATAATGATTTGTTACAATTATTGGGAATGGACAGAAGTAAAAATTTTAAGGAGAGTATATGTAGACTTGATTTATATTCCACTATTGGTATGATGGCTATATTCAGTGACAGGTAAAGATCCCGGAGTTTCCATTCCGTGTATCTTGCCAAAACTAAATTTTAGCTATTTTGGTTTCCATGCTCTAAATTTTCAAATTTTTAATATTGTTTTGAACATTAATTTATTTAGTGTTATTTAATATCTGTCCTTCAATAGAATGGTTTTAATTATATAATAAATACTTATTAATGGATGAAATTCCAATTTAAATTATTAGTTTATTTAATTACTGGATGTGGATGCGGACTGGCCGCGTATAATAACCAGGAAAGGGCAGGTAGTCACGCCTGTACATAAATAGGGGGTGGGGTTCTGGAGGGCAGTTAAGAGCAGGGGTCCCAGGAGGGGTAGTCAGGGGACAAGGAGCGGGGGGAGGGTTGGGGGTTCTGAGGGGGGCAGGAAGTGGGAGGGAGTGGACGGGGCAGGGGCGGGGCTAGGGCAGGACGGGGGCGGGGCTAGGGCGGGGCTCCTCCCGTCCTCTTTTTTGCTTGCTGAAATATGGTAACCCTAAAACCACCTGACCCTTAAGGAATATCATAACTGTCTTCTCCATCCTGTCAGCCACCCTTCTTGGCCAGCAAGAAGGAATGGCTTTGAGCCGTTGGAAAATATGCATCAAGTTAGCTGGTCAGTGCCTACCCTGATGTTAAGACAGGAAAAGGCCAGAAAAGTCCTTGAGTTATTATGGTCAGCCTCACATAGGTCACTGCTTCATGTTCACCCTGTAATATTGGACCCAGATTCAGAAAAGCAGACTTTGACTCCCTCAGGGAACTGATGGGCGGGATCCCCTGGGAGGCTAATCTGAGGGGGAAAGGAGTCCAGGATCGCTGGCTGTATTTTAAAGAAGCCTTGTTGAGGGTGCAGGAACAAACCATCCTGATGTGCAGAAAGAATAGCAAATATGACAGGCGACCAGCTTGGTTTAACAGCGAAATCTTCAGTGAGCTTAAACACGAAAAGGAAGCTTACAAGAAGTGGAAATTTGGACAGATGGAATGGAAGGAGTACAAAAATATTGCTCGAGCATGCAGGGGTGTAATCAGGACGGGCAAAGCACGATTGGAGTTGCAGCTAGCAAGGGATGTGAAGGGGAACAAGAAGGGTTTCTACAGGTAGGTTAGCAACAAGAAGGTGGTCAGGGAAAGTGTGGGACCCTTGCAGTAGCATAGCTAGTGGGGTGCAGGGGAAGCAGCTGCTTCCCCTCAGCACATTTCCCCAAAGCGGCACCTGCCGGGCCGGCGCTGGGGGCAACACGGCCGGAGAAGCCATGGGGGGAGGGGGGGCAGCAGGCGCGGCCGGAGGAGCGAGGGGGCCGGCTCCTCGGCCATCGCGCCCCACGCGGCCCCAACATCGTCGCAGGCGCAGCCACCTCCTGCGGCGGCTCAGGGCTCCGCGGCTAAGCGCTCCCCGCCCCGAGCCGGAGCCGGAGCTGGGATCCGCCCGCAGCGCGGGGCCGGGATCGGCCGGGGACAGGCGGCGGCGCAGGACAGAAGGTGAGCAGCAGGCGTCCGGTGCCTTGCACTGGAGGGTCCCCTCCGGGCGATGGGCTCCCCAGGGCCAGGCCCGCAGGGCAGGAGCACAGCCCACGCTGTCTGGACGGGGGGGCGTGGCGCGGCGCAGGAGCCTGGAGCCCGGGGCGGGGGGGACAGGACCCAGCGGGTGGGGCCGGGCGGTGGAGCCCGGCAGGGGACACCAACAGAGCGGGCTGGGCAGGAGAGACTCTCCCGGGACCGCGAGGGGATGGGGGTATCTGCACCCCCGGGAAGCCCGCAGGAGTCCTGAGCCGGGCCCCGGGGTTAGTCTGGGGGGGCGTGGCCAGAGGAGGAGCCAAGCGGGAGCGCCTTTTTTATGTTTGCTCCCCCTACACTTAGACCCTGGCTATGCCACTAGACCCTTACTGAATGGGGGAGGCAACCTAGTGACAGCTGATGAGGAAAAAGCTGAAGTAACTCAATCCTTTTTTTGCCTCACAGACAAGGTCACCTCCCAGACGGCTGCACTGGGCAGCACAGTATGGGGAGGAGGTGAGCAGCCCTCAGTGGTGAAAGAACAGGTTAAGGGCTATTTAGAAACGCTGGACATGCACAAGTCCATGGGGCCGGATGCAATGCATCCGAGGGTGCTGAGGGAGTTGGCTTCCCCCCCCCGCCATGTCCCCTCGCTTGGGCCAAAACTTTGAAAGGTCTCAATTCTGCCTTCTTCCTGTTCTACTCCTCTCATGGTTCTGCTCTGCTACCTACCCCAATAAAGGAAAACTAACAACTTAAAATATCTTGTTCAAAAATTTTAAGTAACACTTAACTTTCAAACGCCTGAGTAACAAATGTAACTTTTCTTGTCTGCATAGTAAACACTGGCATTTTTATCTGTTTGAATAATCAAGGTGTTGATTTCCGTGCCTTCTTGTTTGCAAAGATTTGAACTGCTTCCTGAAGGTCCACAGTCTGGGCCAGCTCATGGTCTGTTGAGATGGTTGCAAGGCCGACCAGCCTCTCCTGTGTCATTGTGGAGCGTAGATGTGTTTTTATTAACTTCAGCTCGGAGAAGCTGCGTTCTCCACTGGCAACTGTTACAGGAACCAAGACTGATCAGAGAAAAGGCTTGCAGAGAGCAGTGAAGGGCATTGGGAGACACACCTAGACCCCTCCTGACAAGGGTGACAATATTAAGACATCTCCATTTGAATACAGATTGTACAGCAGGGCCGGTGCAAGGATATTTTGCGCCCTAGGCGAAACTTCCACCTTGCGCTCCCCTCTCTCCTTCCCTCCCCCTCCCCTTTCCCCCTCTACCCCGGAGCATCACTTATTTTAAACTTTCAAAAATGAATACTGCATAATATGGCATTGTTCATTCGAATTAATACATGGAGGGAGGAATTGGCCCATGAAACAATAACTGTATTAAGATGCTGCCTGTGAAAAAGTTTGAGAAACCTTGACTTAAATTTCTTTGGTGACATGATGTAATATTCAGTATTGCCAACCTCAAACATTCAGAACTCATTTGTTGGGCCCCCAGAAAATCCCTCGATATCTGACCTATCAGTCCTCATCCTCAAAGGAAAACCTGCAAAACACTTTTCAAAAGATGAGCCTGGGAGCGTGAATTCAAAACGTTGCTAGACATTAAAAATCCTGATCTTCATAAAGATACTGGATTTATGGTTAATTACAACAATTTGCAACCCACTAATCTCCCCCTTTGTCCTGGGATTACAAGGGAGTTAATGGGCTACTTCACCTTGAATGGTCCCCTTGAATATGTGCTAACTACTTGTGCTAAACTATCTGTTAGATCTAGTGTTTAGCTGTGACACTGTTAGTACCTTTTCAGACATGAAGAAGAGCTCTGTGTAGCTCGAAAACTTGTCCCTCTCACTAACAGAAGTTGGTCCAATAAAAGATCTCACCTCATCCTCTTTGTCTCTTTTAAATAATGTGACAGCACAAGGGATTGTATAAAATCATGTGTCCCTGTTGCTAAACCCCATCACACAGGAAGAACTCCACATGGACTCCTCCTGAGGGTCGAAATGACAGTCTGGACCTATACATAGAATGCTTCCCCCGACGTGCACAGGCAGAAATTGTGGAAAAACAACATCGCTTGCCTCATAACCTAAGCCGTGCAGAACACAATGCCATCCACAGCCTCAGAAACCACCCTGACATTATCATCAAAGAGGCTGATAAAGGAGGTGCTGTTGTCATCATGAACAGGTCTGACTACCAGAAGGAGGCTGCCAGACAACTCTCCAATACCAAATTCTACAGGCCACTTTCCTCAGATCCCACTGAGGAATACACTAAGAAACT
The DNA here is from genome assembly GCF_028017835.1 of Emys orbicularis. Taxonomy (NCBI): domain Eukaryota; kingdom Metazoa; phylum Chordata; order Testudines; family Emydidae; genus Emys; species Emys orbicularis. The sequence goes on along the minus strand of NC_088687.1, from coordinate 146,345,145 downwards.
GCACCATCTACTCAGGACACTCCCTACACTAACACAGGAACAAATCAACATACCCTTAGAGCCCCGACTGAGGTTATTCTATCTACTACCCAAGATCCACAAACCTGGAAATCGTGGACGCCCCATCATCTCGGGCATTGGCACTCTCACTGAAGGACTGTCTGGATATGTGGACTCCCTACTCAGACCCTACGCCACCAGCACTCCCAGCTATCTCCATGACACCACTGATTTCCTGAGAAAACTACAATGCATTGGTGACCTCCCAGAAAACACCATCCTAGCCACCATGGATGTAGAGGCTCTCTACACAAACATCCCACACACAGATGGAATACAAGCTGTCAGGAACAGTATCCCTGATGATGACACAGCACAACTTGTTGCTGAGCTCTGTGACTTTATCCTCATGCACAATTATTTCAAATTTGGTGACAATATATACCTCCAGACCAGTGGCACCGCTATGGGCACCCGCATGGCCCCACAATATGCCAACATTTTTATGGCTGACCTGGAACAACGCTTCCTCAGCTCTAGTCCACTCACGCCTCTTCTCTACCTACGCTACATTGATGACATCTTCATCATCTGGACCCATGGGAAGGAGACCCTGGAAGAATTCCACCATGATTTCAACAGCTTCCACCCCACCATCAGCCTCAGCCTGGACCAATCTACACGGGAGGTCCACTTCCTAGACACCACAGTACAAATAAGCGATGGCCACGTTAACACCACCCTATACCGAAAACCCACCGACCGCTATGCCTACCTTCATGCCTCCAGCTTCCACCCCGGACACACCACACGATCCATCGTCTACAGCCAAGCGCTAAGGTACAACCGCATCTGCTCCAACCCCTCAGACAGAGACCAACACCTACAAGATCTTCACCAAGCATTCTCAAAACTACGATACCCACACAAGGAAATAAAGAAACAAATCAACAGAGCCAGACGTGTACCCAGAAGCCTCCTGCTACAAGACAGGCCCAAAAAAGAAACCAACAGAACTCCACTGGCCATCACCTACAGTCTTCAGCTTAAACCTCTCCAACGCATCATCAGTGATCTACAACCTATCCTGGACAATGATCCCTCACTTTCACAGACCTTGGGAGGCAGGCCAGTCCTCGCCCACAGACAACCCGCCAACCTTAAGCATATTCTCACCAGCAACCACGCACCGCACCATAACAACTCTAACTCAGGAACCAACCCATGCAACAAACCTTGATGCCAACTCTGCCCACATATCTACACCAGCAACACCATCACAGAACCTAACCAGATCAGCTACAACATCACCGGCTCATTCACCTGCACGTCCACCAATGTTATATATGCCATCATATGCCAGCAATGCCCCTCTGCTATGTACATTGGCCAAACTGGACAGTCACTACGCAAGAGGATAAATGGACACAAGTCAGATATCAGGAATGGCAATATACAAAAACCTGTAGGAGAACACTTCAACCTCCCTGGCCACACAATAGCAGATGTAAAGGTAGCCATCTTACAGCAAAAAAACTTCAGGACCAGACTCCAAAGAGAAACTGCTGAGCTCCAGTTCATTTGCAAATTTGACACCATCAGATCAGGATTAAACAAAGACTGTGAATGGCTATCCAACTACAGAAGCAGTTTCTCCTCCCTTGGTGTTCACACCTCAACTGCTAGCAGAGCACCTCACCCTCCCTGATTGAACTAACCTCGTTATCTACATACTGATTTATACGTGCCTCTGGAAATTTCCATTACTTGCGTCTGATGAAGTGGGCATTCACCCACGAAAGCTTATGCTCCAATACTTCTGTTAGTCTTAAAGGTGCCACAGGACCCTCTGTTGCTTTTTACAAATCCATTGAAAGTGTCCATTTACAGTCATGTTTGTCATGCCACACCTTTGACTCAATACCATTGGGGTTTGGGGGTTTTAGGACTACTCTGTGGCTTCCCTTTGCAAAATTCAGTTTTCTCTTTCCTCCTTGTCCTGAAGGATCAAAGCCTGATTTCTTTTGCTTAACAGAATTCACTGGCTGATTGGGTGTGCTCTCTTTGCTAACAGCTATTAGCAAATCTTTCTTCTCCCTGCCAGCCAGGTAATTTGCAAATTTTCATCTGCTTCCAATTTCAAGGCTCGACTCTGTCTTAAAGAGAGACCACACGAATCCAAAGAGTCTGAGGGTGAGAGTTGGCTTGCTCTCCCCTATATCCTTAAGCATTCAGCCATAAAACTGTTCTGCTCTGAAACACCAGTAACCAAATCTGTCCTCAGACCCTGAGGCAGAGACAGCTCACTCACAGAATTAGCATGGAGACAGTCCTGTTCCAACACCATTGTCTTCCCAACAAGCTGGCCACACACAGCCACTTGGTTATAGGGCTGCTCAACTTTCTTAACAGCTTTTACTCCATCTGAGACCTTCTCAGAGCTATCCACACTGGATCTTACAAAAGGAAAGTCAGTGGATCCATTTACAACAGAAAATTTCTGGCTGTTAGGAACTGAAACTTCCTGGATTAAATCACGTTTACACCCTTTAGCTGTAGCAAGCTGCTTGCACAGATTTCCATGAGGATTCCTTTCCCTAGCAGCTTTTCTAAGCCACAGTTCACCCCCCTCAGAAATTCTGCCCTTACCCTCTTCACCTAGGGCTTGCTCTAAAGGAACACTTCCCTGAGCAACAACAGACTGTCTGGGTCTTACTCACATCCATGATCCCCTTCGTCCCATCAGGCAGATTTCTACACAATCCCCTTTCAGGCAAACTCATAGACTCACTAGATAAAAGGTTAGAAGCATTCTCCTTCCCTTTGCCACACACACAAGTTCAGGAATCTTTTCCTTCTTGCTACAAGTTGTCAAACCATCAGTGGGTAACACAATTAAATCACCTTCTTGCTCTCCTTGTGCCCTGGCTAGGATATCACCCTGATTAGACAGAGTTGCTACATCCTTTTCCAACCACACATTAGCAATAGGCCAAATACAAGCACCAGAATTGTCTGGTCTCTGGGATTTTGCTAGGACACTAACCGGATGCCACCTAGTTACAGTTCCATTCTCCCCAGCAGACACAAACTTAAGACCATTCCCTTCTGGGCTTTAGTTGAATTCAGAACCAACTCTGAGACAAGTGAATCACCCTCGACCATCACAGTCTGCTTCACAGACAAAGGGTATGTCTACACTACAGGATTAATTCGAATTTATATAATTCGAATTTAGGAAACCGATTTTATAAATTCGAATGTATTCGGCCACACTAGGCACCATTAATTCGGTGGTTTGCGTCCAAGCTACCATAGTAGCATCGATTTCCAGAGCGTTGCATTGTGGGTAGCTTTTACATAGCTATCCCATAGTTCCCGCAGTCTCCACCCCCCTTGGAATTCTGGGTTGAGACCCCAGTGCATGATGGGGCAAAAAACATTGTCGCAGGTAGTTCTGGGTACAGCCTCCCCCTCCCTCCCTGAAAGCAACGGCAGACAACCATTTCGCGCCTTTTTTCCTGAGTGAACTCTGCAGACTCCATTCTGCATCAAGCATGGATCCCGTTGTGCTCCAGAACGCAGTCTTGAACATTATAAACACCTCGCGCTTTCTCGTGGAGTTTATGCTTACACAGGACCAGAAAAAAGAGGCGAGGAGGAGGAGGAGGCGGCGATTGCAGCGCAGCGACCAGCGTGATGAGGACATGGACACGGACACAGAATTCTCTGAGACCGCGGGCCCCGGTGCTTTGGAGATTATGATGTTAATGGGCCAGGTTATAGGCTTTGAACGCCGATTCTGGGCCCGGGAAACAAGCACAGACTGGTGGGACCGCATAGTGTTGCAGGTGTGGGACGATTCCCAGTGGCTGAGAAACTTTCGCATGCGTAAGGGCACTTTCATGGAACTTTGTGACTTGCTTTCCCCTGCCCTGAAGCGCCAGAATACCAAGATGAGAGCAGCCCTCACAGTTGAGAAGCGAGTGGCGATAGCCCTGTGGAAGCTTGCAACGCCAGACAGCTACCGGTCAGTCGGGAATCAATTTGGAGTGGGCAAATCTACTGTGGGGGCTGCTGTGATGCAAGTAGCCAAAGCAATCACGGAGGTGCTGCTACAAAAGGTAGTGACTCTGGGAAATGTGCAGGTCATAGTGGATGGCTTTGCTGCAATGGGATTCCCTAACTGTGGTGGGGCAATAGATGGAACCCATATTCCTATCTTGGCACCGGAGCACCAGGGTACCCAGTACATAAACCGCAAGGGGTACTTCTCAATGGTGCTGCAAGCACTTGTGGATCACAAGGGACGTTTCACCAACATCCATGTGGGCTGGCCGGGAAGGGTTCATGACGCTCGCGTCTTCAGGAACACCAATCTGTTTAAACGGCTGCAGCAAGGGACTTACTTTCCGGACCAGAAAATAACCGTGGGGGATGTTGAAATGCCAATTGTTATTCTTGGGGACCCAGCCTACCCCTTAATGCCATGGCTCATGAAGCCATACACAGGCAGCCTGGACAGGAGTCAGGAGTTGTTCAACTACAGGCTGAGCAAGTGCAGAATGGTGGTAGAATGTGCATTTGGCCGTTTAAAAGGTCGCTGGCGATCCTTATTGACTCGCTCAGACCTCAGCCAAACCAATATCCCCATTGTTATTACTGCTTGCTGTGTGCTTCACAATCTCTGTGAGAGCAAGGGGGAGACCTTTATGGCAGGGTGGGAGGCTGAGGCAAATCGCCTGGCTGCTGATTACTCGCAGCCAGACACCAGGGCGATTAGAAGAGCACACGATGAAGCGCTGCGCATTAGGGAAGCTTTGAAAACCAGTTTCATGACTGGCCAGGCTACAGTGTGAAATTTATGTTTGTTTATCCTTCCTGAAAACCCGCCCCCTTTATTGACTCATTCTCTGTAAGGAACCCACCCTCCCCCTTCCCCCAGCTTGCTTTCAAAGGAAATAAAGTCACCATTGTTTAAAAATCATTTATTCTTTATTAATTGATTATAAAAAGAGGGAGAGAACCTGAGTGGGGTTTGGGAGGAGGATCAGCGGGAAGGAAAAGCCCAGTAAAAAAAGGTTAAGAAAATGGCAGCCTTTTGCTTGGGCTGTCCACTGGGGTGGAATGGGAGGGTGTACGGAGCCTCCCCCCCGTGTTCTTACACATCTGGGTGTGGAGGCTATGGAACATGGTGAGGAGGTAGGGGGGTTATACAGGGGCTGTAGCGGCACAGAACCTGAGTGGGGTTTGGGAGGAGGATCTGCGGGAAGGAAAAGCCCAGTAAAAAAAGGTTTAAAAAATGGCAGCCTTTTGCTTGGGCTGTCCACTGGGGTGGAATGGGAGGGTGTACGGAGCCTTCCCCCCCGTGTTCTTACACGTCTGGGTGTGGAGGCTATGGAACATGGTGAGGAGGTAGGGGGGTTATACAGGGGCTGTAGCGGCACTCGGTTCTCCAGCAGCCGTTCCTGAAGCTCCACCAGACGCCGGAGCATGTCTGTTTGCTCACGCAGCAGCCCCAGCGTTGCTTCCCGACTCCTCTGATCTTCCTGCCGCCACCTCTCCTCACGTTGGTCCCTTCTCTCCTCACGTTGGTCCCTTCTGTCCTCACGTTGGTCCCTCATGTCCTCACGTTGGTCCCTCATATCCTCACATTGGTCCCTCCTGTCCTCACGGTCACTGGCTTCTTTCCTATACTTGCAAACCGTCTCCTTCCACTCATTCAGATGAGCTCTTTCATTCCTGGTGGATTGCATGATTTCGGAAAACATCTCTTCTCTCGTCTTTTTTTTACGACGCCTTATCTGGGATAGCCTTCGGGAAGGAGGAGGGAGGCTTGAAACATTTGCACCTGCTGGAGGGAGTGAAAAAAGGAGAGAATTTTTTTAAAAGATACATTTTTCAGAACAATGCTTATACTCTTTCACGGTGTATACTATTCACATTACATAGCACATGTGATTTCTGTGCAAGGTCGCATTTTGCCTCTTAATATTGAGTGCCTGTGGCTTTGCTGCTAGAGATCACAGACGCAGGTCGGGGCAACAGAATTCACCTTGCATGCTGCCATGGTAAGCCACTGTCTTTAGGCTCCTGCGCCCTGCTTTCCCACATACCAAGCAAAGCCCGTTGTGCTGCAGTTTTCCTGTTAGCTTGTTTTCTGCTGCTGAAGGTTAACACCCCCCCCCCCCATCCAATTCTCTGGGATGAGTGCTTTCTCCCTCCCCCCACCGCGTGGCTGGTATCAGGGAAGATCCCTGCAGGAACCAAACTAACACCACCACCCCCCCACCCGCCATGAATTCTCTGGGATGAGTGCTTTCTCCCTCCCCCCACCGCCTGGCTGGTATCAGGGAAGATCCCTGCAGGAACCAAACTAACACCACCCCCCCCCACCCGCCATGAATTCTCTGGGATGAGTGCTTTCTCCCTCCCCCCACCGCGTGGCTGGTATCAGGGAAGATCCCTGCAGGAACCAAACTAACACCCCCCCCCCCCCACCCGCCATGAATTCTCTGGGATGAGTGCTTTCTCCCTCCCCCCACCGCCTGGCTGGTATCAGGGAAGATCCCTGCAGGAACCAAACTAACAGCCCCCCACCCCCACCCGCCATGAATTCTCTGGGATGAGTGCTTTCTCCCTCCCCCCACCGCGTGGCTGGTATCAGGGAAGATCCCTGCAGGAACCAAACTAACACCACCACCCCCCCACCCGCCATGAATTCTCTGGGATGAGTGCTTTCTCCCTCCCCCCACCCCCTGGCTGGTATCAGGGAAGATCCCTGCTAGCAAAACGCGAAAAGCTCTGGGCCAATCCTCCCCCCCCCCCCCTTGCACTTGGCTAAATGCAGGGAAGGATTTCTTTTCAGCCACAGGCAAACAGCCCAGTAGGAACGGCCACCTCAGTCCCCTTAATTAAATTCCCTTATTTCAACCAGGTTACCCTAAGCGATATCACTCTCCTGAGGATTACACAGCAAGATAAAGAACGGATGTTGCTTGAATGCCAGCAAACACCGGGACCATACGCTGCCAGGCTGTGTCAGGCAATGATACCAGATTACTTGCTACTAGCATGGCGTGGTCAAGTGTCCTACCATGGAGAACGGAATAAGGCTGCACTGCCCAGAAACCTTGTGGCAAGGCTTTTGGAGTACCTCCAGGAGAGCTTCATGGAGATGTCCCTGGAGGATTTCCGCTCCATCCCCAGACATGTTAACAGACTTTTCCAGTAGCTGTACTGGCTGCGAATGCATCCCAAGTGCTCAGGGCAAATTAATCATTAAAAATGCTTGCTTTTAAACCATGTTTTATATTTTAAAAGGTAAACTCACCTGAGGTCCCTTCCATGGGGTCATGGTCTTGGGTGCTGGCTTGGGAGGCTTGGGAGGGTACTTCAGTCAGGGTGAGAAACAGTTCCTGGCTGTTGGGGAGAACGGAGAGCTGGGTGCTCTCTGCCAGCTCGTCCTCCTCCTCCTCCTCTTCCCCTTCCGCGGAATCATCAGGTGTACCTGATGAGATTATCCCCAGCTCGGAATCCACAGTCAGAGGTGGGGTAGTGGTGGCGGCCCCCCCTAGAAATGCATTTAGCTCAGCGTAGAAGCGGCATGTCCGCAGCTCTGACCCGGAGTGACCGTTTGCCTCCTTTGCTTTTTGATAGGCTTGTCTGAGCTCCTTGACTTTCACGCAGCACTGATCTGTGTCCCTATTGTGGCCTCTCTCCATCATGCCCTTGGAAATTTTTTCATAAGTTTTGGCATTTCGTCTTTTCGAACGCAGTTCAGCTAGCACTGAATCCTCTCCCCATATAGAGATCAAATCCAGTACCTCCTGTACGGTCCATGCTGGTGCTCTTTTTCGATTATCAGCCTGCATGGTTACCTGTGCTGATGAGCTCTCTGTGGTCACCTGTGCTCTCCACGCTGTGCAAACAGGAAATGAAATTCAAATGTTCCCGGGGCTTTTCCTGTCCACCTGGCCAGTGCATGCGAGTTCAGATTGCTGGCCAGAGCGGTCACAATGGTGCACTGTGGGATAGCTCCTGGAGGCCAATAACATCGAATTGCGGCCACACTAACGCTAATTCGAATTGACAAATTCGATTTTGGCGCTACTCCGCTCGTCGGGGTGGAGTACAGAAATCGAATTAAAGGGCCCTTTAATTCGAATTAAATGGCTTCGTTGTGTGGACGGGTCAAGCGTTAATTCGAATTAAGGCAGCTAAATCCGAATTAAAGTCGTAGTGTAGACCAGGCCAAAGAAGAGCCGGAGACACCTTCTCCTTTACCAGACACATAGCTTGGGATTTCATTTTCCTTGTCCCAGCGTACAGGGCTGTTCATAGACAACTGCTTGGAGACCGAGGTAGCTTCCTCCATAGGCAAGTCAATACCCCTGACAGACACAGGCACATTTCCTTCACTGTCACAATTCTCCACACAGGTAACAGGTAAGGTATAGGGACACTTATGTTTCACTATCCTTGCCTTCCCAAACTGCTGACTAGATAAAGCCATCAGCTCACAAGGCTGCCTGGGCTCATCCAAACTTTTCTTATTCGCCTCTCCCTTTGCTTGATCTAATTTCAGATTTGCTTCTGAGACATTAGACAGACGTTCAGAAACTTCATTCATAGCCAAATAGCTCTCTTGCCTAGACAAAAATTTGGAGACGCCCTCCCCAGGCAAATCATTGCCCTAACAGACACAGGTTTAAGATCATTCCTTTCCTGTGATTGGCTACCTGGACTGAACAGAGCTTTAACATCTTCCCCAATCAAAAGATCCTTAGGCAATAACTTCCTTACACCAACTATATAACTTCATGCTTCGTACCATTCCATTCAAGGTGGATTCTGGCTAAAGGCACGCGTACAGTAAACTCATAGAGGACATCAACATTCACACTCTGATTTGGTAAGTAATCTTCCTCTTTGACAAGATCTGCTTTAACAAGAGTGATGTTAGAAGCCATAATTTGCCCTAAACAGCTTTTACCATTGACTTTTACACTCTCTATGAATTTTTCATTACCCCTCCCATACATAGTATTGGCACAATTTATGGGGTCACCTACTGAACTCACAGTAACGGCATTTACATAAAAGGTGGCAGTGTTGGGGTACATTTCGTTACACCCAGACAATTGCTCAGCGTTATACAACATACCAACATTGTTATAAACTGGACTTTCAGGAGGATACACTTTCTGCTGTTCTTCCCTTGCTTTTTTGACGTGGAGCTGAAGTCTGACCGTGTCCTGTTGCATTTGGTGAGCTTTCTCCTCAGCAGCCAGCCGCTCCAGACGCCCCTTACGAGCTCTTTCTTCTCTCTCATCAGCCTCCTTCTTTCTTTGATCAGCTTCTCTTTCTAATTCAGCTATTTTTTGCTTTTCCAACAATCGAAGATCTGCTAGTTTCTGTTCATGCTCAAGTTGCAGTTTATTTGCTGCCATTTGCATTCTAACTTTTTCTGCATTTTCTGTAGCCTCAGGTAAGGGCTGTGCTCCTGCCTCCTGATCACTGGCCATTAACAGATCTCTCAGTTCTTGATTTGTAGCTTTCTTTCTAAAGCTTATCCACTTTTCTGAACACAAATCTTCCAGGGCTTTTTTATCAAGGCTTTCATATGCTCTTTGCTCACCCATTGCAACTGCTCTTTAACCAACCAAACTCTCAATACCAAAATTCAAATTTGGATAGCGTGGGGTTCTGACCCAAAGCTTAATTGATGTGGTTCTGTGGATCCTGCTGACTACGGCATTGTGATGGTGCTGCCCGTGGGAGCCAGCTGAGGTCACTCAATCAGGGTGAACTGCAAACCAAACGGGGCAGCCAAACCCCAAACGCTGGTGGATATTCCAATACTTAGATTTACCAACCAGCACAAAACAGCCTCTGTATTACCTCACTGGTTACTCAGAAGTCCAAACAACGCAGTTCCCTTAAAGTGCCCAGCCTCAGGCCTCCGTCCAGACACACACGTCAGATATGATGATGATTACTGAAAATCTTATCTCATCATATAAAAGAAAAGGTTCTTCCAATCCCAAAGGATATAATTGGACACACCCAGGTCCAATTATAACTTAGATGTTACCCAAAATACACGCTAATAGCCAATTCTTATTAACTAAGCTAAAATGTATTAAAAAAGAAAAGAGAGAGTGCTGGTTAAAAGATCAATATACAGACAGACTTGAATTCAATTCTTGAGGTTCAGATGCATAGCAGAGATGAGCTTTGTGGAAGCAAAAAAAGAACTGTCAAAAAAAAACTGCAATGCATGACAGTTTGTTAGCAAAAGTCAGGCTAACTGTAGCCCTGATAACGCGAGATTTCTAGAAGCGAGAATTGTGTGAGGCGAGTGAGAAAGTACTGTGTAAAAAGTTATTGTGACCTTGTATAAATAAAGTGTAAAAGACCTTGTGTAAATAAGGTATAGGAAATATTGTATGTTGGCAAAAGTCAAAACAATTAAAAAATAAGTTATCAAGATGGCTTATGTATAACAAAATGCAGCTGTCCCTCATTATTTTCTGTAATGAAAGGTATAAATGCTTGTTGTAATTAGGTATCAGTAAAAGAGACCTGCTTGGCTCTCTCCCTCTGCACAATTGTAAAAGTAAATAAAGCTTCTGACTTGCTGTACCCAAACAAAAAGTGAGAACTCAGTTTTTCTCCGACAGCTTGTAGTTGCCAAAAGTCCTTTTAGAAATAGTCCATAGGTTATAGTCCAATGTCCATATTCAGGGTGACTCCAGTCAGTGACTGGGGATCTCAATCCTTGTGGCTGAAGGTTTCCCCCTCTTGAAACCCAAAGCAGATCTGAGATGAAGCAGGATCGTGTCCCAGGGTTTTTATACATTTCCAGAAGCCTTTTGGCCTGAGAAAACAATAGGCTTAACTCTCCTTCTCCCAAACATCCTGGCAATTAGCACAGGGTAATTTATCCATTAAACAGTTCAGATACAGGTTACCACAACCTTCAAAGAGACATAGAGACAATAATACTATTTCTCTCAAGTGTCTTCCTAAATGTTAATATTCCTTTTTTGATCTTTGAATCAAAGCTATAGCAATAGACAAGACTTGTTTGCTGACATCACAAGCCCTGAGCAAACACCCACCCTTCTACCTCTAACAATGCAGCCTGCATTTCAAAGCTCTGTTCATTTACATATGTTCCTAACAAGTCTCTAAACTTCGGCCATGGGTCAGGTCAGTTTAATTAACTCTTTCTGGCCCTGTCATCTTTCAATGAGATATTATATTACACTTATAACATCACCCCCCCCTCTCCCGGAGACACCGCCCTGCTCCCAGCCTCAGCTCGGGGGTGGGGCAGGGCACGGACAGGGCTAAGGGGGGCACGAGGTAAAAACTTTGGGGACAGTTTCACTGGCTTTCAGCCCCCCACTATAAAATGTCCGTGCCCCACAGACAGCCCTGGCGCAGCCTGGAGTGTCTCCGCAGTACCCGCATCAGGGATGTCTCTCCGGCGCAGAGCTGGTACCAGAGCTTCGCACGAACTGGCCTTCAGCGAGCTCACGTGGGATGCCAATAACCCGGGGGAGGTTCCATTGTTCTTTCCATTTGCTGAGTGCCCATCCCCCGTATCTGGGCAAGAGGAACTGGGGGGGGGGGGCTGTGGCTCCAGTTTGCTCACGTCCCCCACCCCAGTTCCACCTGTAACCGACACTATTCGTGGTGTGTGTGACCCCTGCAGCGCCTGGACGCCCCATTGTCCTGCACACACGCAGCCAGACAGGCTCTGCCCCCAGCAGCTCCCAGTCCAGAGAGAAGCCCCAGGCAAAGGTCCGAGGGGAAACACGCGCAAGGGAGGGGAAGGGACTGAGCCGACATCCCGCAGCAGGTCAGGGGCAGAGCTGGGGTAGCCCCGGTCTCCTGCATGCTAGCCTACTGCCCCAGCCACTAGCCCACACAGCCTGGCTTCTGGCTGTTAGCTGCTGCGTGAAGTGGCCTAGGCCTGACCCCCAGGGAATGTGCCTCGGCCGCTGGTGGGTGGGTCGTGCTGTGATCCCCTTACAGAGATGGGGACTCCCAGCCACAGAGCAGCTCTTTTGGTGCCATGCAAAGGCGACGAGACGCAGCTATAATCTGCTTCCACGCCCAGGAACCAGCTTGAGCTTCCGCCAGCAAGGAGGGAAGCAGTTAGAGGGGTGGGCTCTGGAGTGTGTGGGGGGGTGAGCAGCTTATTGCTCGAGTGCGGCTGTCGGGGGAAAGCTGAACTGTTGCAAAGACCCCGCACTGTCCCCCCAGGCAGAGCTGCCTGCGTCAGGCTCTCTCTAAAGCCTGCTTTCCCTTTAAGCAGCCTGGGCCCTGCCAGCTGGCTGGATTCCCGGGGAGGGCGGCTACATCTCGGCTCTGTGCACCTAGCGCAGAGGTCGGCAACCTTTGGCACGCGGCTCACCAGGGTAAGCACCCTGGCGGGCCAGGCCGGTTTGTTTACCTGCCGCATCCGCAAGTTCGCCACTCCAGGCCAATGGGGGCAGCGGGAAGCAGCACAGGCCAAGGGCTGTGCTCGCTGCCACTTCCCGCCACCCCCATTGGCCTGGGACGGCAAACCACGGCCAGTGGGAGCCGCGATCTGCCGAACCTGGGCGCGTGGCCGGTAAACAAACCGGCCCGGTGCTTACCCTGGTGAGCCGCGTGCCAAAGGTTGCCAACCCCTGACCTAGCGGTTCCATCGCCGCTGCTCTGGAGCTCTTGGCTGGAAGTGGGGGGCTTTCACTCTGGCTGGGAGACGCCTGGCTGGGGTCTGTGCACAGGTGAGTCCTGCAGCTGGGAGAGGGGGTTGGGGGTATTGCAGAGTGTCCCTGCACCCTGGGGTTTTGCATGGCCACAGAATGATGGCTAGCCTGGGGGGCCCTGTGCCATGGTGCTAAGGGGCTGCTCAGGAGAGGAACAGACTTTGCTCTTGGCTGCAGCTGGGAGCGTTTCCTTCTCGGGTGGGTAAGGGAGCGGAGAGGTTCGGGGGGGGCAGTCAGGGAGAAGGGGGTGGTTGGATGGGGCCGAGGTTCTGGGGGGGTGGTCAGGGGATGGGGAACAGGGAGGGTTGGGAGTGGGAGTCCCACAGGGCCTGTCAGGGGAGGGGTGTGTGAATAGTGTTCAAGAGGGCAGTCAGGGGACAGGGAGCGGGGGGGGGGTTGGATAAGGGGGTGGGATCCCAGTGGGCAGTTGGGGCGGGGCGTCCCGGGAGGGGGTGGTCAGGAGATGAGGACCAGAGGGTGGTTGGATAGGGGGTGGGAGTCCTGGGGGGGCTGTCAGGGGGCGGGGGTGTGGATAGGGGTCAGGACAGTGAGGGGACAAGGAGCAGGGGGGTTGGATAGATCGAGGGTTCTGAGGGGGGCAGTCAGGGGGCAGGAAGTGGGAGGGGGCGGATAGGGGGTGGGGGCCAGGCTGTTTGGGGAGGCACAGCCTTCCCTACCCGGCCCTCCATACAGTTGCGCAACCCTGATGTGGCCCTTGGGTCAAAAAGTTTGCCCACCCCTGTGCTAAGGGGCTGCTCGGGAGAGCAACAGGTAGGATGACCAGACAGCAAGTGTGAAAAATTTGGGACAAGGTTGGGGGCTAATAGGAGCCTATATAAGAAAAAGACCCAAAAATCGGGACTGTCCCTATACAATCTGGACATCTGTCCCTATACAATCGGAACAGGCTTTGCTCCTGGCTGCAGCTGGGAGCGTTTCCTCCTTGGCTGCAAAAGCAGGAACTGAAACCGCTTCCAAGGCCCTGAGCTGGCCAGCCCGCAGAGCCCATGCAGGGGCTGTGGAGGTGGGGGCTGTTCCTGGGGACTGGCTGGCCAAGCCGTGGCTACACTGAGCTTTGGAGCCCAGGGTGTTCTGAGAGCAGAGGAGAGAACCCAGGCGTCCTGCCCAGCCAGGCAGCAGAACAGGTGTGAGCGGGCGAGCACTGACTGCTGCGCTCCCTCTCCAGAGCTTCCCGCTGTGCCTGGGTGTGTAAGGGCCAGGCCGAACCGAGGGGATCCGGCGCACGTCAGGCCCTCCCCTGGGCCGGGCATGGAGCATTTCCCCGAGGGCAGCCGTCGCTCACCATGCCCCAGAGCAGGCGAGCTTCTGAGCGGCACGAGGGGCCTGTGGTTAGAGCCCGTGGCTGGGAGTCAGGCCGTCCGGGGTCTCCCCAGGGAAGTGTTAGATCCACAGAGCTTCGCACCAAAGTGTGCAAGGCCAGGTGTGCAAAGGGAGGCACTGAGCAGCCTGCCCCCATCACCAGCAGTGCCAGGCTCCCAGGTCAGTGCCCAACCCACCACCCGGCAGCTGCCAGGGATGGCTGCTGGCCTCCTGCGGGGGCTGGGTTAGGCTCACGTACTCCGACAACAAGGCTGGGGAGAATTTCCCGAATGTTTTTCTGTTCGTTGTGATCACTGGCTCGGGGAGACAAATCAAACCGCCCGATGAACGCTCCGGGGGGCCTGGCGACATGGCCGTGCAGGGGGTTTATGGCCGTTGGTGCCTTAAAACAATCCCCGAGCTGTGTGACTGCACCGGGGCTCCCACCCCTTCGTTCCTCTCTATCCAGCTGACACCTGCCCCCTCTGGGGTCTCCCAACCCCTCCTGCTGCCCAGGCTTCCCCTCCCGTCCCAGGGCTGGGCCCCCTGCCCTGCTCCTTGCTGGGGAAGGTGAAAGAGCAGAGGAGGAATAGGGAATCCAGGAAGTGCCCCATGGAGTCGAGGAGCTTCCTGTGGGCTTGGTCCCAGCTGATGGTTATTGTCTTTTGTTCCCAGCAGAATGGGGCAAAGGCCCTGGATACAGAGCAGCTCTCTTCTCCCGCTGGGTAGGTACCGCGCTGGGCAAGGGGACGAGGGTGACGGGACCACTGCAGTGCGAGCTGCTCTGGGTGTGGATCTGGGGGAGGGGGAGAGGCTGATCCACAAACACCTGCCGTCCCCTTCCAGAGGGGATCGCAGCCCGTTAGTCTGGGGAGCTGCTTGGAGCGTGGGGCATGGAACCTCCACGGCCAGCCTGTCGCCAGCTAGGGCTGGCGTTTAAAGGGGCAGCGTCTGCCTAGTGAAGCCCCCTGTCCTGCCCCCCAGCCCCTCTATCCTGAGCCCCTGGGAGAGATTGTCTCCCCCCATGCCCCCACCCGTTCCTGGTGCTCCTCTTGCAGGGCAGGGCTGATGGGTGGGTGCTGAGGTAGCTGGGAATGGGGGTGATGAGATGGCAGGGCGGTGGGTGGAGGCGTGGAAGGTGTTTGCCAGGAGTCAGTGAGGGTGGGGGGGAGCCCAGTACAGCGAGAAGCCAGGGGCACTGCGGGAAGTGGCCGGTGGATCAGGAATGTCCCAACCCGCTCCCCTGGTTTAAACTCTGTCTGCCCTAGTGTGCCTGGGCTGAGCGGCCCCATGGCCCTGTACCGCATCCGGCAGTACGAGGACAGTGATTACGAGGCCGTGCGCGCCGTGTTCGGCCATGGGATTATGGAGTACGCTCCTGCTGGCTACATCCACATGCTGAAGCGTCCCCAGACCCAGCTGCTCTTCCTGGGCCTGTTCCTGGCGGTGCTCGCGGCCTCCGGGTCTGTCCTGGTCTCCCTCCTGGCTCTCCTGCTCGCTCTCACTGGGGCCTGGTTTTGCATCCGGTCTCTCTGGACCGATTACGTCCAGCAGTCTCTTCGCAACGACCTACTGGACATCCGGAGAACCTACCTGGAGGCAGCAGACTCTTGTCTCTGGGTGGCAGAGGCTGAGGGGGCGGTGGTGGGCATGGTGGGGGCCGTCCTACCGGACGACCCCTCGGAAAGAGGGCACGCCCTGGAACTGAAGCGCATGTCCGTGGGGAGGGAGTACCGGGGCCGGGGCATCGCCAGGGCGCTCTGCAGGACGGTCATCCGCTTCGCCCAGGAACACGGGTACAGTGCCGTTGTGCTGGCCACCTCCATGGTTCACTACTCGGCCCAGCAGCTATACGAGAGCATGGGCTTCCGGAGGGTCTTGGTGAGGTCCCCATCGCTCCTCGCCAGCTTCCTGCAGTTCTCGCTCTTCTATTACCAATACGAGGTTCCAGGGTCTCGCTGAAGGCTCAGGGGTGGTGATTCTTCCCCTGCCTGCTCAGCCGCTGGGAGCTTTGCCTGGCTTGTTAATTAACTCCCAGCAAGTTGCTACTTTTTTACCTTTTGGGTTAAAAAATAAACTGAGCTTGGAGGAAAAGTCTCACGTGCGTGACACTGTTCTTGTGCTGGCTTGGGATTATTGTTCCCCCAGGGGCTCCCCATTCCCCACAGCCACCTGGGTCCCCTGGATCTGAACTTCACCCCTGGAACTGAGCCGGCCGGGATCAGACTCACCCCCATTTGCTCAGTGGTTCCTAGTTGACCCCTGACCCCTAAAGAACCAGGCGACCCTGGCAAGGAAACCTCCATGAAGGTTCATTTGAATTTTCACCCACTCTTCTTTGACAGGTTCGTGTCTAATTCCTGTCACCCACAGAAATGTCCAATCCTTGGATCTTGCCAATTTCTTCACCCCCCACAACATCCAGTAGCAGTGAGTTCCACAGGCTGGCTATGTGTCGTGTGGAAAAGGTAATTTCTTTGCTAGGTTTACAATTCCCACCTTTGCCTTTCGTTGGCTGTCCCCTTGTTGGTGTATCCTGAGACAAGGAGAACAGAAATGCTGGATCTTCGTTCTGTTGCCCATTCGTTCTTTTATTCACGTTGAGCACGTCACCTTAGAAAGGAGACGGATAAAAGAGAACAAGCCCAGGCTCGTTGATCTCTTCATGGGAGAGGTTTTTCCAGGCCCTTCTTCGTCCCCGTTGCCCTCCTCTGAACCCACTAGTTCTGCAATGTCCTTTCGGAGCTGGACCGTATCCAGATTGACCTCTCTTTGCTGCCCCGTGTGGGCCGGGCACGTGGCAGCCCTGGGTGCACATGCTCACTTGCTCTTGCTCCTCGCAGCCCAGAGTCCTCGGCACCTCCCCGACAGCCCCGCTCGCTCACCTGTGTCCAGGCAGCGCGAGGTGTCTCGATTGCAGCAGCAGCCGTGGCAGGAGACGAGCGAGGGTGTGAACGCCCCGCTTGGCCGGAGCACACAGCTCTGTCTGGGGATTCGTGTCCTCGGCGCTAAGGGCACAGCTGGGCGGCTGGTTCCCAGGCAGTCGACGGAGACGTGCGAGCTCTGATTTGAGCTGGCGGGCTAAAAGTAGCCGTGTGGCTACAGTAGCTCAGGCTGGCCGGCTGGGTACGTACCCAGGGGAGGGCAGCTGAGACTGGACGTGTGCGGCTAGCCGGAGCTATGGGTATCCCAGAGTGGCGTGACCCCAATGGCCTCGTGTGCCAGCACCATGCAGCACCCCAGAGCCCCGGCCCCACACCGCACAGGGGCTGGGAGGTGTCAATCCGTTGGGGTCCTTGACTGGGTGGTGCCGCCCAGGGGGAAAGCTCTGCACTGTTGTCACCAGCCAGCAGCCAGGATTCTGCAGCATCAGATCCTCCCCAGGGACTCCTGCAGCAGCTGAGCCGGGCCCAGGAGCTGATGGAGAGCAGGCCCCGCAGCGGGAGGAATGCCTGGTTTTAATCCTGCCCAGCGCAAGGCTGGGTAGCGCAGTGTTTAGGGCACTGGCTTCGGATTGGAGCGACGCCGGTGCTATGCCCTGCTCCGCCACAGCCTGCCTGGGTGCCCTTGGGCCAGTCACTTAGCCGCTCTGTGCCTCAGTCCCTGACTGTGCTGGGGTGAATAGCCCTGCCTTGCCTACGGCAGGGTGTGAGGACAGAGATGGTTTTACTAAAGGGAAATCATGCCTCACCAATCTACTAGAATTCATTGAAGGGCTCAACAAGCATGTGGGGAAAGGGGATCCAGTGGAGAGAGTGTACTTAGATTTTCAGAAGGCCTTTGACAAGGTCCCTCATCAAAGGCTCTTACACAAAGTAACCTGCACCGGGATAAGAGGGAAGGTGCTCTCCTGGATTGGTAACTGGATAAAAGATAGGAAACAAAGGGTAGGAATAAATGGTCAGTTTTCAGAGTGGAGAGAGGTAAATAGTGGTGTTCCCCAGGGGTCTGTACTGGGACCAGTCCTATGCAACATATTCATAAATAATCTGGAAAAAGGAGTAAACAGTGAGGTGGCAAAATTTGCAGTTGATACAAAATTACTAAAGATTGTTAAGACCCCCGCAGACTGCAAAGAGCTACAAAAGGATCTCTCCAAACTGGGTGACTGGGCAACAAAATGGCAGATGAAATTTAATGTTGATAAATGCAAAGTGATGCACATTGGAAAACATAATCCCAACTATACATGTAAAATGATGGTGTCTAAATTAGCTGTTACCACTCAAGAAAGATCTTGGAGTCATTGTGGATAGTTCTCTGAAAACAACCACTGAATGTGCAGCGGCAGTCAAAAAAGTGAACAGAATGCTGGGAATAATTAAGAAAGGAATAGATAATAGGTCAGAAAATATCATGTTGTCTCTATATAAATCCATAGTACGCCTATATCTTGAATACTGTGTGCAGATGTGGTCACCCCATCTCAAAAAAGATATATTGGAATTGGAAAAGGTTCAGAAAAGGGCAACAAAAATGGTTAGGGGTATGGAACAGCTTCTGTATGAGGAGAGATTAATAAGGCTGGTACTTTTCAGCTTGGAAAAGAGATGGCTAAGGGGAGATATTATTGAGGTCTATAAAATCGTGACTGGTGTAGAGAAAGTACTACTTCTCATAACAGAAGAACAAGGTACACCAAATGAAATTAATAGGCAGCAGGTTTAAAAAAAACAAAAGGAAGTATTTCTTCACACAACGCACAGTCAACCTGTGGAACTCCTTGCTGGAGGATGCTGTGAAGGCCAAGACCATAACAGGGTTCAAAAAAGAACTAGATAAGTTCATGGAGGATAGGACCATCAATGGCTACTAGCTGGGCTGGGCAGGGATGGTGTCCCGAGCCTCTGTTTGCCAGAAGCTGGGAATGGGCAACAGGGGCTGGATCACTTGATGATTCCCTGTTCTGTTCATTCCCTCTGGGGCACCTGGCACTGGCCACTGTCTGAAGACAGGATACTGGGCTAGATGGACCTTTGGTCTGACCCAGTCTGGCCGTTCTTATGTTCTTATTGTGACAGGCTGGGTCACAGAGACCCCCATTGGGATTGCCACCTGATGTGCTGGGACTACGTCACACCCTCCTCCTGAACTTATTGCCAGAGACTTGGACACTGTCTGTGGCGGAGGCAGTGTACCTGAAATTCCTCTCTGGGCTCCCCTCTGGGGCAGACACTCCTGTGTCCCCCAAAAGGGAAGGTGACCCTGATCCAGCTGTGGGTTCACAGCTACCAGCTATGACAGACCCATCACTGGCCAGAAAAATCCCCACCCCCTTCACTCAGGTTGGGCTTGCTTCCAGCTACAGAGTCCTTGGGGTCTGTTCCCACCACAGCAGTCACCAGGACCCCAACTTCTACCTCCAGGATACATGTCTCTGTGCACCTCTTCCACTCCATTACAGACAGTTCCTGCTTCTGGGTCTCAATTTGTGCTTCTCTCTGGGTCTCAATTGCTTTGTCTTTTAAGTCCAGGGTTTGCTGGTGTGCAGCCCTTTGCCTCACTGCTTCTACCTCCATGGCAGCCTTTTCCTGGGCAAATTGCGCATCAATTTCCATTTGTCTCCCCTTGAGACTGTCACTTGATGGGCTGGGATACCACAGAGAACCCCCTCCTGCCAGAGCAGGCGCCCCTCCACTCCTGTCAGCACAGACCCAGAGGTTGGGCCACACCCCTCTGCAGTTCACTGGAACTGAGATTCACTCAGCCCAGGGGCTTCTCAGTTAACAGGGACTTTCCCAGGGCCCAGTGTTCAGCCTTTCTGGGCAATCTGCAACCTGTGCAGTTCCAGCTTCTTCTGAGCTTCACTCTCACTCATATTGCTTCCTTTTCTGTCCCTATTTCCCTCACCCGAAATAAACAAACAGAAAATAACAAACCAGTAACCACTTCGTCTGCTCTCTGGCCACCTCGCTTAAAACTCACTTTAAATCACTACCAGTGTCTCAAAGCAATCAACTGTGCACAGATCCTGTTCGACTACGCCATTGTGATGGGTTCAGTCACAGAGACCCCCTTGGCATTGCCACCTGATGTGCTGGGACTGCCTCCGAGCCCGTTTTCCCTGCCAGCTTGGGACTTCAGTACCCTGCCTGCTGGAGCCAGATACGCTAGCCTGCGGCAAACACAGACCCAAGTCTGAACCACGTCCCCCACAAGCTGCAGGCTTCACTGAAAACAGCTTAAGAAGTGCTCCTGTCTCCAGCACCCAGACACCCAGCTCCCAATGGGGTCCAAACCCCAAATAAATCCATTTCACCCTGTATAAAGCTTATACAGGGTAAACCCATAAATTGTCCGCCCTCTATAACACTGATAGAGAGATATGCACAGCTGTTTGCTCCCCCAGGTATTAATACTTGCTCTGGGTTAATTAATAAGCAAAAAGTGATTTTATTAAATATAAAAAGTAGGATTTAAGTGGTTCCAAGTAATGACAGACAGAACAAAGTAAATTACCAAGCAAAATAAAACAAAAACACGCAAGTCGAAGCCTAATACATTAAGAAACTGATTACAGATGAAATCTCACCCTCAGAGATGTTCCAATAAGCTTCTTTCACAGACCAGACTCCTTCCTAGTCTGGGCACAATCCTCTCCCCTGGTACAGTCCTTGTTCCAGCTCAGGTGGTAGCTAGGGGATTTCTCATGACTGCAGCCCCCTTTGTTCTGTTCCACCCCCTTATATGGCTTTGGCCCAAGGCGGGAATCGTTTGTCTCTTTGGGTCCCCACCCCTCCTTCTAAATGGAAAAGTACCAGGTTTAAGATGGATTTCAGTACCAGGTGACTTGGTCACATGTCCTGTGAGACCCCAAGCCTTCATTCTTCCCGGCCTGAGTCACAGGAAGGCCTGCAAGTAAGCAGCCATTTACAGTCAATTTTCCTGGTTGATGGGAGCCATCAAGATTCCAAACCACCATTAATGGCCCACATTTTGCATAACTACAATAGGACCAACGAATTATAGTTTATACTCCTAGTTTCAGGAACAAGAATGATACATTCATGCAAATAGGATGAACACACTCAGTAGATTATAAGCTTTGTAATGATACCTTATGTAAGCAGAGTCAGGATGAGCTCTACCCTGACATCTGGTGGTGAATTATGGCGAGTGTGGAAAAGAACTCCAGGGGCTGATCTTGTTTGCATAGGCACACCCACTCGCCTGGCATGAAACAACAGCAACTGAAAGTGGTTACTTTGGCTGGTGTGGGATCCCCAGTTTCTCTGTTACTGGGGCAGGAAGAATAAAGTTTTGTTATCCTGATTCTGTGAATCAAGGCCAGTGGAACTGTTGTATGACAGAAGGACTGAGTGAGTCCTTCACCATTACCTAAGTAGCACTTGCTTGACAAGGGGCATGGGTTACAAAACCCAGTGAATAGAGAGAGGATGGGGGACAGGTATTTGTATCTGATGGTATGGGCCCCCTCTGAGGGCTTGAAACACCAATGGCACTATCTCCCCTCTCAAATGTCAGAGCTAACTTTGATTCCATTAGGAGTCTAGTTACAGGCTGCTGAGCTGAATTCACTTTGGGCTAATGGTGCACCAGCACTGGGGCTCCCCTACTCTACTATGAGCTGAAATCGCTAAGAGCTGAGATCACTGAGTGCTGTGTTAACTAGTGGGGGAGCCTGAAGCTATATTGCTAAGCAGCTGGTAGAGCAATTTGTGGGGACGACTGGAGGAGCAGCGAGCGGCGCGGAGCCTTGCGGGGCTGGTTGGAGTGGCCCAAGGAACGGCGAGAGGAGCTGTTTGCGGGGATGGCTGGAAGGGCTCACAGGTCGGTGAGTGGAGTGGAGCGGAGCAGCTTGTAGAGCGGAGCAGTTTGTGGGATGGCAGGAAAGTGGACTGTGACGTTATTGATATAATCTGGGACCATATAGATCATTGTTGTAACCAAGGTACTGTAGTGGCACCCAAATCTTGTATAAAGGGGGTCAAATGGGGTGTCTAAGACAAGGTTTACTGGTTATGATTAGGCTGTCTATATGTGTGTATCAATTTTGTAGTTGAAGTTATGAATATTGGCTCTATACTGTCTGTATTTCAGACTTATGCTATGCTGCTGGGTGACATCCCAGACAAACTGGTGTTAGCTCTGCCTAGCCTGCTTGATGGCCCATTAAGGACCATCAGCTATACAATGGACCCATTGCGAGAAGGCAAATATGCCTTCAGACTCAGCAAAGTATGCAGGAACTTGCCCATGTGACTCCAGACTCCATTTTGCTGTAATTTTCCACAGTAAGAACAACGAGGTGTTCTTACACCTGGAAAAGACTATATAAGGCTGATGCCTCATCTCCATCTTGTCTTCAATCCGGCTTCATATCTCTGGAGGAACTTTGCTACAACTGAAGCTTTGAACAAAGGACTGAGGACCCATCCCAGCGGGGGATGTATTCCAGAGACTTGATTTGAACCTGCAGTTTGTTCTATCGCTGCTGCAAGCCTGAACCAAGAACTTTGCCATTACTGTATGTAATTGATTCCATTTAACCAATTCTAACTCTCATCTCTATCTTTTTCCTTTTATGAATAAACCTTTAGATTTTAGATTCTAAAGGATTGGCAACAGCGTGATTTGTGGGTAAGATCTGATTTGTATATTGACCTGGGTCTGGGGCTTGGTCCTTTGGGATCAGGAGAACCTTTTTCTTTTACTGGGGTCTTGGTTTTCATAACCATTTGTCCCCATAACGAGTGGCACTGGTGGTGATACTGGGAAACTGGAGTGTCTAAGGAGATTGCTTGTGAGACTTGCGGTTAGCCAGTGGGGTGAGACCGAAGTCCTCTTAGTCTGGCTGGTTTGGTTTGCCTTAGAGGTGGAAAAACCCCAGCCTTGGGCTGTAACTGCCCTGTTTGAGCCATTTGTCCTGAGTTGGCACTCTCAGTTGGGTTCCGCCAGAACCGCATCGTCACAGCTAAGCAGCTGGCAGAGCAATTTGTGGGGACGACTGGAGGAGCAGCGAGCGGCGCGGAGCCTTGCGGAGCCGGTTGGAGTGGCCCAAGGAACGGCGAGAGGAGCTGTTTGCGGGGATGGCTGGAAGGGCTCACAGGTCGGTGAGCGGAGTGGAGCGGAGCAGCTTGTAGAGCGGAGCAGTTTGTGGGATGGCAGGAAAGTGGACTGGCTTGTGGTGAAGGCTGCGGTGGAACCCCCATGGGGAAACAGACGGCTGGCCAGCCTCCGATCACGTAAGGTGCCCCTTAACACCCTGCGTGCCCCCCCCCCCTTCTACTCTGGGGCTGCACTGACCAGGGACAGAGACTTTGGGGGTTGTTGGACTTTTGGGACTTTGGGTGGTTGCTGAACCCAAGAGACTTTGGGGGTGTTGGACTTTGGGGACTCTGGGTGATTTTGGGGTTGCTGGATTCAAGAACCAAAGGGAAAGGACACAGCCCAATTTGCTGGGGTGGGTTTTGCTCATGGTTTGTGTTATGAATCCTGTTTGTGGTGTTTTTCCAATTTTATGCTGATGTCGTTTACCTCATGTTATTAAACATTTTCTGCTACACTCAGACTCCGTGCTTGCGAGAGGGGAAGTATTGCCCAGGGGGTGGTATGTAATTGTCCCAGGTCACTGGGTGGGGGCTCGAGCCGGTTTTGCATTGCGTTATTGAAACGGAACCCCTAGATACAGAACCCGGCCCTTGTTGCTGCCAACTTAGATGGGCAGAAGGGTTACATTTACAAGAGACCTTTTGCAAGAAGCATATTCCAGTTACATCATATTCACTCATTAGCATATTTTCATAACATCACATGAAGTGCAACATCACACTTATGTTCTATACTAAAGGGTGGGAGGTGCCCAGACACCAGTGCGATGGGGACCAGCTGAGGATCCTAGACAGAGCCAGCCCCAAACCTCGCGGGAGGAGGAAGGAGGCAACGCCAGCACCCCGCAGGGGCTGCCAAGGGAGGGCAAAGGGGCTGGGATGGGGGGGCGGGGACCATGTTGGGAACAGCCCAACCCCACCCTGGCTTTGAACCCTGCCTGCTTTTAGGGGGCTGGGAGGCCACCATGGCCCAGCACCTCATCCAGTGGAAGGAGGGGGAGGGGTGCACGCACCAGCTTCATGGTTTGCCCCCGGGTTTCAAGTCCCTCCTTTGCTCCCCGCTGAGCCAGCCGTGGCGGGCGTAGCCCCTCGACTCCGGCGCCCATAGCCAGCCCCCCAGCCGCTCTCCTGAGCTCCAGGCGGGGGTGTCTGCAGGATCATAGTGTGCTGCTGGAACACCGGGGCATGTTTACAAAGGTTAAACCGGTTGGGTGCCTAACTCCCATTGACATCGATGGGACACACTGGGGTAAAGCAGAGCCACCGCGCTCCCGGGCCCGTCTGTGCCCAGCTCGTTGCTGTATCAGCAGCCAGAAAGCAATGGAGCCACCTGGCGCCCCTGCAGCCCCCTGCCCCTGTGCATGCTGCCCGGAGGTGGGTGAAGTGGCAGGACGTACCCTGCCCCCGGGGTCCCTGGAGCCGTCTGATTCGGCCTGTGGCATCCAATTCAACCCCTGCTTGCACGCCGTTCGCTTCAGCGAGCCTCGGGCATCGTGGGGGCGCAGGGGCTCATTCTGGTCAGAATTTCAGGGGCACAGGGATGGGTCTGGGCATAGCTTGCCCAGCCTTGCCGAGCCAGTGTGCAACCTGTAAATCGCTGGGCAGGTGTTGGCAGAGCTGGGGGGGAGCCCTGGGCTGGGCTAGCAGGGGCTGCGAATCGGGATTGAGGGGCACCAGCAGAGCTGTGGGGGCTGGGCACAGAGCGCCCGCAGTGCGCTGGGGTTCCCGCCCGCTGCGTTTGTGTAGGAGCCAGGCTGGGCTGCCTGCCAGTGACCGAGGCTCTGTCCCCTCGGGCGGCAGAATGGGTGGGGAACCGACGTCCCGCAGCAAGTCAGGGGCAGAGCTGGGGTAGCCCCGGTCTCTAGCATGCTAGCCCACTGCCCCAGCCACTAGCCCACACGGCCTGGCTTCTGGCTGTTAGCTGCTGCGTGAAGTGGCCTAGGCCTGACCCCCAGGGAATGTGCCTCAGCCGCTGGTGGGTGGGTCGTGCTGTGATCCCCTTACAGAGATGGGGACTCCCAGCCACAGAGCAGCTCTTTTGGTGCCTCGCAAAGGCGACGAGACGCAGCTAGAATCTGCTTCCACGCCCAGGAACCAGCTTGAGCTTCCGCCAGCAAGGAGGGAAGCAGTTAGAGGGGTGGGCTCTGGAGTGCGTGGGGGGGCGAGCAGCTTATTGCTCGAGTGCGGCTGTCGGGGGAAAGCTGAACTGTTGCAAAGACCCCGCACTGTCCCCCCAGGCAGAGCTGCCTGCGTCAGGCTCTCTCTAAAGCCTGCTTTCCCTTTAAGCAGCCTGGGCCCTGCCAGCTGGCTGGATTCCCGGGGAGGCCGGCTACATCTCGGCTCTGTGCAGCTAGCGGTTCCATCGCCGCTGCTCTGGAGCTCCTGGCTGGAAGTGGGGGGCTTTCACTCCGGCTGGGAGGCGCCTGGCTGGGTCTGTGCACAGGTGAGTCCTGCAGCTGGGAGAGGGGGTTGGGGCACTGCAGAGTGTCGCTGCACCCTGGGGTTTTGCACGGCCACAGAACAATGGCTGGCCTGGGGGGCCCTGTGCCATGGTGCTAAGGGGCTCCTCGCTTCAGCTGGGAGTGTTTCCTTCTCGGCTGCAAAAACAGGAACTGAAACCGCTTCCAAGGCCCTGAGCTGGCCAGCCCGCAGAGCCCATGCAGGGGCCGTGGAGGTGGGGGCTGTTCCTGGGGACTGGCTGGCCAAGCCGTGGCTACACTGAGCTTTGGAGCCCAGGGTGTTCTGAGAGCAGGGGAGAGAACCCAGGCGTCCTGCCCAGCCAGGCAGCAGAACAGGGGTGAGCGGGCGAGCACTGACTGCTGCGCTCCCTCTCCAGAGCTTCCCGCTGTGCCTGGGTGTGGAAGGGCCAGGCCGAACCGAGGGGATCCGGCGCACGTCAGGCCCTCCCCTGTGCCGGGCATGGAGCATTTCCCCGAGGGCAGCCGTCGCTCACCATGCCCCAGAGCAGGCGAGCTTCTGAGCAGCACGAGGGGCCTGTGCTTAGAGCCCGTGGCCGGGAGTCAGGCCGTCCGGGGTCGCCCCAGGGAAGTGTTAGATCCACAGAGCTTCGCACCAAAGTGTGCAAGGCCAGGTGTGCAAAGGGAGGCACTGAGCAGCCTGCCCCCATCACCAGCAGTGCCAGGCTCCCGGGTCAGTGCCCAACCCACCACCCGGCAGCTGTCTGGGATGGCTGCTGGCCTCCTGCGGGGGCTGGGTTAGGCTCACGTACTCCGACGACAAGGCTGGGGAGAATTTCCCGAATGTTTTTCTGTTCGTTGTGATCACTGGCTCGGGGAGACAAATCAAACCGCCCGATGAACGCTCCGGGGGGCCTGGCGACGTGGCCGTGCAGGGGGGTTATGCCAGTTGGTGCCTTAAAACAATCCCCGAGCTGTGTGCCTGCACCGGGGCTCCCACCCCTTCCCTCCCACCCCTTCGTTCCTCTCTATCCAGCTGACACCTGCCCCCTCTGGGGTCTCCCAACCCCTCCTGCTGCCCAGGCTTCCCCTCCCGTCCCAGGGCTGGGCCCCCTGCCCTGCTCCTTGCTGGAGAAGGTGAAAGAGCAGAGGAGGAATAGGGAATCCAGGAAGTGCCCCATGGAGTCGAGGAGCTTCCTGTGGGCTTGGTCCCAGCTGATGGATTATTGGCCTTTGTCCCCAGCAGCGTGGGGCAAAGTCCCCAGATACAGAGCAGCTCTCTTCTCCCACGAGTCCAGGAAGCCTCTTCTGCTCCCGAGCGTGGAATCTCCGGGGACTCGGGATCCAGGGATCTGCTCCCAACACTCCTGCAAGGTCAGCAGGTCTTCCTTAGCAGAGAGAGCCCAAAGGGCCGGCTGTGACCCCGCAGCGCTGCACCCCCTCTGGGTAGGTACCGCGCTGGGCAAGGGGACGAGGGTGACGGGACCACTGCAGTGCGAGCTGCTCTGAGTGTGGATCTGGGGGAGGGGAGAGGCTGATCCACAAACACCTGCCGTCCCCTTCCAGAGGGGATCGCAGCCCGTTAGTCTGGGGAGCTGCTTGGAGCACGGGGCATGGAACCTCCACGGCCAGCCTGTCGCCAGCTAGGGCTGGCGTTTAAAGGGGCAGCGTCCGCCTAGTGAAGCCCCCTATCCTGCCCCCCAGCCCCTCTACCCTGAGCCCCTGGGAGAGATTGTCTCCCCCCACCCCCCCACCCATTCCTGGTGCTCCTCTCGCAGGGCAGGGCTGATGGGTGGGTGCTGAGGTAGCTGGGAGTGGGGGTGATGAGATGGCAGGGCGGTGGGTGGAGGCGTGGAAGGTGTTTGCCAGGAGTCAGTGAGGGTGGGGAGGAGCCCAGTGCAGTGAGAAGCCAGGGGCACTGCGGGAAGTGGCCGGTGGATCAGGAATGTCCCAACCCGCTCCCCTGATTTAAACTCTGTCTGCCCTAGTGTGCCTGGGCTGAGCGGCCCCATGGCCCCGTACTGCATCCGGCAGTATGAGGACGGTGACTACGAGGCCGTGCGCGCCGTGTTCGGCCATGGGATTAAGGAGCACGCTCCTGCTGGCTACATCCACATGCTGAAGCGTCCCCAGACCCAGCTGCTCTTCCTGGGCCTGTTCTTGGCGGTGCTCGCGGCCTCCGGGTCCCTCCTGGTCTCCCTCCTGGCTCTCCTGCTCGCTCTCACTGGGGCCTGGTTTTGCATCCGGTCTCTCTGGACCGATTACGTCCAGCAGTCTCTTCGCAACGACCTACTGGACATCCGGAGAACCTACCTGGAGGCAGCAGACTCTTGTCTCTGGGTGGCAGAGGCTGAGGGGGCGGTGGTGGGCATGGTGGGGGCCGTCCTACCCGAGGACCCCTCGGAAAGAGGGCACGCCCTGGAACTGAAGCGTATGTCTGTGGGGAGGGAGCACCGGGGCCGGGGCATCGCCAGGGCGCTCTGCAGGACGGTCATCCGCTTTGCCCAGGAACGCGGGTACAGTGCGGTCGTGCTGTCCACCTCCATGGTTCAGTACTCGGCCCAGCAGCTATACGAGAGCATGGGCTTCCGGAGGGTCTCACAGAGGTTCCCATCGCGCCTCGCCAGCTTCCTGCAGTTCTCCGTCTTCTATTACCGATACGAGATTCCAGGGTCTCGCTGAAGTCTCAGGGGTGGTGATTCTTCACCTGCCTTGGATCTTGCCAATTTCTTCACCCCCCACAACATCCAGTAGCAGTGAGTTCCACAGGCTGGCTATGTGTCGCGTGGAAAAGGCAATTCCTTTGCTAGGTTTACAATTCCCACCTTTGCCTTTCGTTGGCTGTCCCCTTGTTGGTGTATCCTGAGACAAGGAGAACAGAAGCGCTGGATCTTCGTTCTGTAGCCCATTCGTTCTTTTATTCACGTTGAGCACGTCACCTTAGAGAGGAGATGGATAAAAGAGAACAAGCCCAGGCTCATTGATCTCTTCATGGGAGAGGTTTTTCCAGGCCCTTCTTCGTCCCCGTTGCCCTCCTCTGAACCCACTAGTTCTTCAATGTCCTTTCGGAGCTGGACCGTATCCAGATTGACCTCTCTTTGCTGCCCCGTGTGGGCCGGGCACGTGGCAGCCCTGGGTGCACATGCTCACTTGCTCTTGCTCCTCGCAGCCCAGAGTCCTCGGCACCTCCCCGACAGCCCCGCTCGCTCACCCGTGTCCAGGCAGCGCGAGGTGTCTCGATTGCAGCAGCAGCCGTGGCAGGAGACGAGCGAGGGTGTGATCGCCTCGCTTGGCCAGAGCACACAGCTCTGTCTGGGGATTCGTGTCCTCGGCGCTAAGGGCACAGCTGGGCGGCTGGTTCCCAGGCAGTCGACGGAGACGTGCGAGCTCTGATTTGAGCTGGCGGGCTAAAAGTAGCCGTGTGGCTACAGTAGCTCAGGCTGGCCGGCTGGGTACGTACCCAGGGGAGGGCAGCTGAGACTGGACGTGTGCGGCTAGCCGGAGCTACGGGTATCCCAGAGCGGCGTGACCCCAATGGCCTGGTATGCCAGCACCGTGCAGCGCCCCCCGAGCCCCGGCCCCACAGCACACAGGGGCTGGGAGGTGCCAATCCATTGGGGTCCTTGACTGGGTGGTGCCGCCTAGGGGGAAAGCCCTGCACTGTTGTCACCAGCCAGCAGCCAGGATTCTGCGGCATCAGCTCCCCCCCAGCCATTCCCAGGGCAGGGACTCCTGCAGCAGCTGAGCCGGGCCCCAGGGGCTGATGGAGAGCAGGCCCCGCAGAGGGAGGAATGCCTGGTTTGAATCCTGCCCAGCGCAAGGCTGGGTGGTGCAGTGGTTAGGGCGCTAGCTTCGGACTGGAGTGACGCCAGTGCTATGCCCTGCTCCGCCACAGCCTGCCTGGGTGCCCTTGGGCCAGTCACTTAGCTGCTCTGTGTCTCAGTCCCTGACTCTGCTGAGGCGAGCAGCCCTGCCTTACCTACGGCAGGGTGTGAGAACAGAGCTTGTTTTAGTAAAGGGAAATCATGCCTCACCAATCCACTAGAATTCTTTGAGGGGGTCAACAAGCATGTGGAAAAAGGGGATCCAGTGGATATTGTGTACTTAGATTTTCAGAAGGCCTTTGACAAGGTCCCTCACCAAAGGCTCTTACACAAAGTAACCTGCCATGGGATAAGAGGGAAGGTTCTCTCATGGACTGGTAACTGGTTAAAAGATAGGAAACAAAGGGTAGGAATAAATGGTCAGTTTTCAGAATGGAGAGAGGTAAATAGTGGTGTCCCCCAGGGGTCTGTACTGGGCCCAGTCCTATTCAACATATTTATAAATGATCTGGAAAAAGGGGTAAACAGTGAGGTGGCAAAATTTGCAGATTATACAAAATGCCTAGAGTGGTAGCCGTGTTCGTCTGTATCAGCAAAAACCACGAGGAGTCCTTGCGGCACCTTAGAGACTAACAAACTTATTTGGGCATAAGCTTTCGTGGGCTACAACCCACTTCATCAGATGCATGCAGTGGAAAATGGCCTTACCCCCTGCCTCCTCCAGCCCCCAGCACTGGGGCTGCTGCTGGGAGTGGGAAGAATCCAGAAGGATAATGACGGCATTAGCGCTGCCCGAGGCGCTGCCCAGGCCGGGGAGGAGAGAAGCCAAGAGCCCAAGGAGTCAGGACCCCCCTTTCCTGGCACATCCTATTTCTCTTACTAGCTCAGCAGCGGAGCCCTCTCCTGCCGGTGATGCTGCACCAGCCCGGTCCAGCCCCCCCTTCCCCAGGCCTCGGAAGCTGCCACCTGGCAGCAGAAGCCAGGCCCAGGCCGGGCGCCCGTCTCCTCGGGCCCAGCTCCGCTGGCAGGTACAATGGGCGGCTTGTTGGGCCCTATTGACACGGGGCCGTGGTGCTGGTCCGTACCTGGCTGCCGGTCGGTGGGCAGGACGCTGGGCCGGGGCTGTTTGCGTTAGCGACGCTCCAGGGGCTGGGCACAGAGCGCCCGCAGTGCGCTGGGGTTCCCGCCCGCTCCGTTTGTGTAGGAGCCAGGCTGGGCTGCCTGCCAGTGACCGAGGCGCTGTGCCCTCGGGCAGCAGAATGGGCGGGGAGGACAGGGGGGCCGCCAGGGAGGTGATTGCATCTGTTTGGATTAATCAGCTAAGCTGTGAAGCAAACAGGGCTGCTTCCCCCTCCCCACGGCCTGCCAGCCCATCCTCCCTAGCCAGCTGTTGGGGGCGTGGGGCAGGTGGAGGTGGGCTGGGGAGGGTCAGTGATTGGGGGGGGTTGTCCCTGGGGAGAAGCGGGGGTTGTAGGGAGGCTGGGGGCAGGGGGTTAGGCTGCTCATTGAGTGGCAGGCATGCTATAGGGTCAGCTATTGGGAAGGGGGGGTGCACACTTCGGGGGGTGGGGAGGGCTGGGCCGTGCCTGGGGGAGGGGGCAGGGCAGGGACTAGCCAAGCGGCTGGGAAAGGCCCTTGTTGCTGGAAACGGGTTACACCAGATGTGTGCCCCTCCATGCCAGGAACACACCATGGCTTTGTGCTTTGTTGAAAGCTTGTGTACCTGACATATTTGGGGTGCATTGCGTCATACACCAAGAAGTGGTCTGCGCTAAACCTGACAAGGGAGACAGACCGAAAGCTGTAATGGACAACGTGGTGCAGATTGTTCACTTCATACACGCTCGTCCCCTGCGTCACCGTCCGGGTGGGGAATGTGTGGACCAAATTGAAACAGAAGATGGAGACCTCGTCACGCCCACTGAAGTGCGGTGGTTACGCCGAGGTTAAAGTCCTGAGCCGTTTCCTGGCACTGCTACCAGAAATCCAGCAGGTTCTTGCTCAGAAATCTCAAACGTACCCAGAGTTAGAAGATGAAAACTGGATTTTGGATGTGGCTTTTCTCGTCGGCATCACTGGTCAACTGAACGCGTTGAATGAGTCGTTGCAGGGGAAAAAAATCACCTCTTGCCCACACTAATTGTAGGGTCTGAAAATTCATGCTACACCTGCAGTTAATGTCAACTCAGTTACCTCCATGTGACGACACTCACTGCCCGCATTTGAAAAAATGCTAGACAAACACTGATCAAGGAACTGAATCTGATCCGTCAGTTCACAGACAAGTGCTGGCTACACTGGCAGAGCGTTTCGAGAACTGCTTTTCTTCTCGGAGAGCTCTGAAGCCCTGCCTCTCAGCGCTCTCACATCCATTTGCGTTTGATCTGGGCAAACGTGGAGTGGTATGGCAGAGCTCTGGGGGGGATAAAAGGAAGTTTGAGGAGGAATTAATTCATGTCCATGCCCTGGATGAAGATGAAATTAACCAGCTAAAGAGGAAAGGTTTACAAGAAAGGTGGTTGAATACCCCTGGTCTAGTTCTCCGGCACAGCATTGCAAAGCTGATGTCAATCTTTGGCTCGACATACCCAGGCGAGCAGACGTTTCCTGCTACGGGACACATCAAATGCAAGAAGCGCAGCAGGCTACCGGATGGAAAGCTCAGTGCTGAATTGCGAAACGCCTGCATAGCCCTTACTCCTAACCTAAGTGTGGTGGAAATTTCTGTCCGTTCCAGCTGAGGAATAAGGAGAGACGGACACAGCTAGCCAAGCAAGGAGCCCCGGGAGGGGCGATCCGTTTATTTCAATTGCAATTGGGTTCGAGCTCATAAGTCAGCAAGAACAAAGAAAACACTTACACCAAAGCATTATATGCAGTTGCTTATGATAATCTATCGCTCTATGATTGGCCAAAATTTGCCATCATTACCATACATAATTAGCAAGCTACATGTATCTGCCCCTCTTATGACCCCTTATTGTTCATCTACTTGCCCCCTCCTCCTTGCTTATTTTGCAAACCAAGCAGTTTATCCACAGGACGCAGGTACAGAAAGTGTCATTGTCTCCAGGTTTGGAGTTTGGCTACATTTCCTCTTGAAGGAACTTCCTGACTACCTATAGCTGACCCTGCATTTTGTCCTTCTTCTTTCTCCCATGTGTACGTGACAAATTTGCCCCCTGGCAGTTAAGCAGAATAATTCTATATCATAAGCAAGCATGTGGCGGCCTGAGCCAAGCAGAATTCACACTGAGTATGATGTAGGTAAGCGTCAATATTTCTTTTTTTACTAGTTGAGGTTGGTGACAGTTCTATTAATAAATGAACGATTAAGCATTTCTATAACTTGTTATGAAATATTCAGCGTGTATTAAATGTATTTAATTTTATTCATGGGGTCATGGTTAGTGCCCATGTCCGATTTCAATCTTGCAGCCCACTGAGATAAAGGAGGGCCACTCATGCAGCCCACTCACTAGCCTAGGTTGCCCATCACTGGGCCAGAGGGTCCCGGAGCTGCTGTGACCTGGTGGTTCCTGGGAGGAGAAGCGGGGAGAGCTCAGACTGACTTGGTTCCAGCCGCTCAGCTGCCAGAACCCCTCTCTTCCAGCCCTTCCTCCACCAGGTCCCCTCCAGGCCTGCCCCACACCTCACACCAGCCCCGGCCGGGGGCGCATGGGCAGAAAGGCCGTTCTCACTTTGCCAGGCTCGGTGCCAGAGGGACAGGGTAGCTGGCTGGAAAGGGCCCCAACCCCCTCCCCCTGCAGGTACAAAGCGCCTGTTCTCCCCCGCTGGCTCATTGCCACTGGCAGCCGCTGGAATTCGCACTTACCCGTGGGCTGACGCTCGGCAGGAACCTCTCCCCCTGCCCCCGCTTTGGTTCATGCAGGCTATCAGCTGTGCACACACGAGCGCCAGAGCCCCATGCTGTATGTGCACGAGGACACGCGCAGGCCGCAGCACATTTACAGGGGGCCAGGCAGGAGTGGCTGGAGAAGGGGCTCCTGTCTACAAGCCCCGCCCCACAGGCCCAACCAGCCCCTCCCAGGGTTAAAGGGTGAGTCTGTGCTGGTGTAACCCCCCTGCCTAATGGGGAGAGAGCTCTTTCAGCGAGCTATGGGGTGGGGGTGAGTCATGTCTGGGGCAGTGTTGCTAGGCAGATGCACCATTAGCCTCCCACAGCCAGAAGCTTCTGGAATTGGGTGTGATAGTTCTGGGTGTGCTCAACAGGGTCCCCTAGCCAGACAGGGCAAGCGGGCAGGTGCTTTGCAAAAGGCCCTGGTGGGCTGGGAGAAGCCGAACCCAGGAGCAGGCAGCAGGAGTTTTCCTGGGGCTGGGATCGAGGGGTTCAGAGGGCGGGGGGGGGGGGAATCAGGAATGGGGCAAGGGGTTGGGACACGGGAGGGGGGCCAGGGTGCAGGCTGCAAGGGGTGCTTAGCTCAGGCAGCTCCCAAAAGCAGCGGCATGTCCCCCGCTCTGGCTCCTATGCGGAGGTGCGGCCAGGAGGCTCCACGCACTGCCCCACGTGCAGCTGCCGCCCCCGCAGCTCCCAACCAATGGGAGCTGCAGAGCTGGCGCTTCGGGCATGGACAGCACATGGAGCCTCCTGGCTGCCCCTACGCCTAGGACCTGGAGGGGGACATGCCGCTGCTTCCGGGAGCCGTGCGGAGCCCAGACAAGTAGGGAGCCTGCCTTAGCCCTGCTGCCTGGATTAATGGCCCAGACAGCAGTGCTGACCGGAGCCACCGGGGTCCCTTTTCAACTGGGCATGCTGGTCAAAAACTGGACACCTGGCAACCCTACTTGGCCGATTGTAGAGATATGGGGAATCAAAGACTAACTGAGACTCACCCGGCCTAACCCTAAGCTTTTGGGAACTCTGCATTTCTTCTCACGGGGTTGCTGTGGGGACAGGCCTGTTTAGATTTCATTTGTTTTCTTTCTTGATGGATCACTGCAGATAATGGATGTCAATCATAAAGTAGCCATGTTATGGTGTAAAAATGAAGTTAAGTTTCTTTGTCATAAGATTTTATAAAGTTGGTACTTACGTTCATGCCCTGGGTTTTTTGGGGACGTGAATGTGGGGAAATGGGCCTGTGCAATCCGTGCCGGAAATCCTCAGGGACAATTCCGGGGCTCCGGCTGCATTTCTAGAGGAGTTGGGGGGTTTTTAGGGACTGGAGAAGGGCTGTGAATTCTAGCCCACCCAGAAGTTACACCAGGCTCCCCATGGGGCCGTGAAGTGCCCAGAAAGGAGCAGCTCTAATGCCGTTATCGTTCTGGATTCTTCCCATTCCCAGCCGCAGCCCCACTGTGGGGGGCTGGAGGAGGCAGGGGGTTAGGCCACACATTGCCAGGTGAGCAGCCCCATAGCCCACCCCACAGCCGGGGCAGCGTGAAAAACTTCCTGCTGTTTTCAGCCTTGCAGCAGCGCCTGGCGCAGCCGAGCGCTAGGGGCTGCACCAACACACCGGGAGGGTTGAGCCCGTCTTGACAAGGCAGACAACAGGGGTGGTCAGGGGGTGACTTGCCCATGGGCCTGGCAGCTGGAACCCAGTCCAAGGGCCGAGCCCCCAGCACCGCACCCTGGCTCAGCCCAGAGGTGGAAGGGCCATTGTGGGGCACGGAAGGAGAGCGGGGTACCATGGCCCGTTCAGTCATGAGACGCTGCAGTGCTGCCGGTGGGGGGAAGGCAGCGGCCCTGTTAGGAGCTGGATGTGGCCTACCAAGGGCCAAACGGCCCTGCCAGAGCCACTGGGGTGGGTCACCCTGAGCCTGATTAAGGCGAAGGACCATTCAGCCTCCCTCCTGTGCATATGGAGCCACCCACAAGTCGTCAGCAGAGTCTGAACCCAGCAGCTTGGCTGCGTGAGCTAAGGGAGTAATTCCCGCAGCAGGGTGCAGTAGTAGGCTGTTATCTAATAGGCCAGCCACTGGGGGAAGGACAAATGGACAACAGCCTCCAGTCAGTCAAAGCTTTATTATCAAGTCAACAAAACACACAAGAACACTTGCCGTGAACAGTATTTCCTGTTCAATAACCACTGTGCCCGCAGCAGGGCCCCTCCCACCCCCCCGGGCCTGCGGGCGGATGGCCAGGAAGGGACTCAAGTCACAGTTATTCTGGTGCAACCTGATCGGCTCAGTGCAGCTGAGCACAGGTCTGGGCCCGCTAGCCAGCGAGCCGGGCTGGGGCTAGAAGGTTTTAGTGCAGTGAGCCACCAAGGGCTCGGCCCCACAGCCTGCCAGTGTAAAGCAACCTCAGAGCAGCATGACCCCCCCCCGCCCCCAGGGAGGAGCATGGGGGGCTGTAGTGCAGACCCACCTCGTGAAATAACACCCCAGGGAGGGTGCTGAAAACAGAGTAACGATTAAGAAACATGAACTACGCCTAAGAACCCCGTGGAGAGCGGGCGAGGCCGCCGGCCAGCTCACAGCCATGGCAGTCCGGGGCCGGGAGCCTAGCAGGGGCAAACCACTCCCTGCCTGCCCCGTCTGGGCAGGTTTGTAACAGCAGCGGATGGGGTGGGGGATTTGGACTCAGAGGTGGGGAGAGACTCAGGCTGGACAGCTGGACCCCCTTGGCAGACGGCTGGCGTTCAGCGCCTCCCCCACATGGCTGCCAATCCCCACCAGCTCCAGGAACCGGGCAGGATGGGGCCCT
This sequence comes from Emys orbicularis, assembly GCF_028017835.1. Classification (NCBI taxonomy): domain Eukaryota; kingdom Metazoa; phylum Chordata; order Testudines; family Emydidae; genus Emys; species Emys orbicularis. Next base: position 146,309,073 of record NC_088687.1, on the reverse strand, counting down.
CGGCGAGAGCCACCGCCCCCATGGGCCTGGCCTACGGAGTGCTTCCCGGGGCGGTGCCCAGCGCTGTCCCCAATAGCGGGGCCTTTGTTCTGAGCCATACGGCGCCGGCAGATCACAGCCCCTTCTCTCCAGGCCCCCGCAGCCCTCTACCCCCCCCCAAAAAACTACATGTAATAACTCAGCCGAGCGCCAGCCGCCTCTCTGCCAGGGTGCCCTGTGCCGGCCACGCACATGGAGACAGCCAAGCCCACCCTACCCGAGTCTCTTCAGAGCCGGAGCCAAGCCCTTTGCAGGGAGCTCGCCCACCCGCCCGCGGGGGGACACGCCCAGCTCTGCCAGGGGGCAGGGCCCCTCAGTAGCAACTGTAGTGGGGCCTGTTGTAGGGGTGCCCAGACCTCCACCTCACCGGCTGCCGCGTCATGAGGAAGCCGTGGGAGCGCCCGCCGCGGCCTCTCCTGGGCGGGCTGTGGGGGTGCGGAGGGAAGCTGGGTGCTGGGTTTCCCGAGAAGCCGGGGAAGGGCCCCGGGGCCGGCAGAGCGTGTGGCGCGCCCCAGAAAGCTTGAAAGCCGCTGCCAGGACCTAGGGCGAGAAGCAGGGTGAGGGGGAGAGGAGAGAGGGTCAAGTGCCTGGCGATTGGGCCCAGCCAGTCCCAGCCCCTCCAAGCAACATCCCACTGCAGCCCCAAGCAAACACTAATCCTTGATTCCGGCAGCAGGGAGCACAGGCAGGAAGATCGTCCATGGCTGCAGCTCTCCCAGGGCTTCACCGGCTGGAGCCTGGGCTGAAATGCAGCCAGCTCCTGGGTGCAGCACGGCGGACATTTAACGCCATGGAACGACGGCGCAGGCCGGCCAGGAAGGGCTGCAGAACCACACAGCTCGACGGGGCGGGGGGGTCAGAAGAGGTGGTTACTCTGTCGGAGTTGGGCCAGGAGCCCAGGACAATTCTTGAAACCAGGTGGGGGAGGCAATGTCCTTAATTGGACCAACTTCTGGTGGGGAGAGAGACGAGCGCTGGACCCACACAGACAGGTCTGGGCTGGGTGCTCAGAGGGGGGAAAACAGATTGGGGAGGGTCAGCAGTTAACATGTTTCAAGGGACCATTCAAGATGAAGTGGCCTGTTAACACCTCTCCAGTCATGGGGGGGGGGGGGGAGAGGAAGAAGAAGAGAAAATACCAGAGGGAAGAAAACAAAGAGGCGGGGGAGGGGGAGGCATTAGCGGGTTAACCCTCCCTCCCCTTCCCATGAATGGCAGGGTCTTAACAGGGCACTTCATCTCCAATGGTGCCTGGAAAGGTGTTAACTAGCTCTGCTAAACAACACCCCGTCCACACAGTGGATAACACCGGCTCAGGCTGCGGGGCTGGAAAATGGCTGTGTAGACATCTGGGCTTGGGCCACAACCCCGTCCCTGAGACCCTGCAAGTGGGCAGGGTCCCAGAGCCCAGCCTCCAGCCCGAGCTGGACCGTCTACACTGCAACTTTTAGCCCTGCAGCCTGAGCCCCACAAGCCACAGTCCGCTGACCCAGGCCAGCTGCAAACAGGCCTCGCTCTGTGTAGGTCGAAGGCTTTTCTCTCTCCCCCCCAGAAGCTGGTCCAATGACAGACATTACTGCCACCCTGCAGCTCCCATTCCTGTAAGTCGCCGAGACGTCCCTTTCACATCTCGGCCAGCCCCTGCTCTGCCCTGGGTAGGACGCTGAGGGGGGAAGAGCGCCCCCTACTGAATCCCCTGGGACACCCATCCCCCCATGCAGGGGGCACGGCTGGGACTGGAGGATCTATGGGTCAGCCCGTCTGGCTCAGCGATTCTGCCCACCCCGTCCCGAGCCGGGCTCCGACCCAGCAGCTCTGACATGATTATTCAGGAAAGGCCAAGCCCCGGCTCCAACGCTTTTCCCATCGAGCCGGGCTGAGGGGAGCCAGGGGACCCGCGCAGAAGGAGCGGGACACCGAGGTCTCAGCAGATGCTGCCCACCTGCCTGCTTCCTGGGCTGCCGATAGCAGAGACACTCCTCTCCTCGCTCAGTAAGATCCTGAGCCATGCAGCAGAGGGGGCGGGGGAGCGGAAGGGGGCCGGCAGGGACCAGGAGTCACAGGCGAGTGCGAGAAGCAGCACAGGGCAGGAAGGCGGCAGCAGACCCATGAAGACTAGGAGCGCGTTGGGCCGCGGGAGAGCAGTCGGGGCAGGGATACATGGTCACAGCCGTAAGGAACATGGGAACTGCCCCATCGGATCAGACCCACGGTCCAGCCCAGGCGGCCAGCTGCTTCACAGGCAGGTACAAGAAATCCCAGAAGGCCAACTATGAACCTGCCCCCCAGGGGCGTTTCCTCCCAGTTCTGGGTGAGTCAGGGCTGGCTTGGACCCCAAGCTGGAGGATTTAGACCCCCCTCTATAACCCTCTGGAGCGTAACTGCAGCGACTCTGTACGTACCAGGTCCAGTCACCTCTGGAATGCTACTAAGCTCTTGGCCTGAGTCACGTCATGTGGCAGAGAGTCCCACAGGTCCGTCACTTTCTAGTTTGTTGAGCAGCCTCCTGGTTGTAGGCTTTGGCCGCAGCAGGGCTGGAGGGAAGCCATGCCAGAGCCAGGAAGGCTGCAGCCGGCCAGACGAGGAAGGAGCAGGGCCCGGAGAGGCGACAGCAGTGGGAATGGAGAGGAAAGATCAGATTGTGCAGAGATCACAGAGGAGACAGGCAGAGCGGAGCAGCTACCTGCAGAGGAGGCAGCAGAGAGAGAGGTGTCCAGGCCAGACTGAACAGGAGTGGAGAGAGAGATTGAGGCAGGAAGGCGTGAGCGCCAGAGGCTCCCCCGGGGCCAGGCGCACCAAGGGGGGTGCAGCAGGAGCGTGGGACCCAGGACCTACCCTCCACACCGTAGCCGGGGCAGTTGTCAAAGCTGATGTATCCGGAGAGGGGCGTGCCAGGCCCCGCGTGGCTGGGGAAGAAGGGGGAGTCTTCCTGGAAAACAGGATCCTTGGAGGGGCAGCAGAAGTCAAAGGGAGGCCAGGGCGGAGGGGGCGGCGGGCAGGTGCTGGGCTGGGGCATGCAGGACAGGCGGCTGTTGTCCCACTCGGGCCCTGCAGAGGCAGAGACGTTACTGAGCGCGGCACCTGGGACGGTCACGGCAGCTGAGCCGGGCAGAAGGGTTGAGAGCCTTTGCCAAGGACAAGGACTCCAATCCAGGGGGGCTGCGCGGGAAGGGGCAGAAGGAGCCATTCGAGACCAGGGCCAAGTTCGGGTCAGCTCATTCCCCACAGGCTGGTAGCACCGGCAGCTCCAAGAGCAGGGCCCCGTGACGCCGCTCCCGGGGCTCCGAGCCTTCTCCAGCCCCCCTGCAGCTCTTGGGGGGCAGCAGCCTCCGGAGACTGCGTCCTCAGGACGTGCCAGATTTCAGAGGCACCAGCAACGCGTTGGCCACACACACCCCTCGCTGGCTCTTGGCAGCAGTGACCTACATGGTGCTAGCCGGCCAGACGAGGAAGGAGCAGGGCCCGGAGAGGCGACAGCAGTGGGAATGGAGAGGAAAGATCAGATTGTGCAGAGATCACAGAGGAGACAGGCAGAGCAGAGCAGCTACCTGCAGAGGAGGCAGCAGAGAGAGAGGTGTCCAGGCCAGACTGAACAGGAGTGGAGAGAGAGATTGAGGCAGGAAGGCGTGAGCGCCAGAGGCCCCCCCAAGTGAGAATCCCCCGGGACCAGGTGCACCAAGGGGGGTGCAGCAGGAGCGTGGGACCCAGGACCTACCCTCCACACCGTAGCCGGGGCAGTTGTCAAAGCTGATGTATCCGGAGAGGGGCGTGCCAGGCCCCGCGTGGCTGGGGAAGAAGGGGGAGTCTTCCTGGAAAACAGGATCCTTGGAGGGGCAGCAGAAGTCAAAGGGAGGCCAGGGCGGAGGGGGCGGCGGGCAGGTGCTGGGCTGGGGCATGCAGGACAGGCGGCTGTTGTCCCACTCGGGCCCTGCAGAGGCAGAGACGTTACTGAGCGCGGCGCCTGGGACGGTCACGGCAGCTGAGCCGGGCAGAAGGGTTGAGAGCCTTTGCCAAGGACAAGGACTCCAATCCAGGGGGGCTGCGCGGGAAGGGGCAGAAGGAGCCATTCGAGACCAGGGCCAAGTTCGGATCAGCTCATTCCCCACAGGCTGGTAGCACCGGCAGCTCCAAGAGCAGGGCCCCGTGACGCCGCTCCCGGGGCTCCGAGCCTTCTCCAGCCCCCCTGCAGCTCTTGGGGGGCAGCGGCCTCCGGAGACTGCGTCCTCAGGACGTGCCAGATTTCAGAGGCACCAGCAACACGTTGGCCACACGCACCCCTCGCTGGCTCTTGGCAGCAGTGACCTACACGGGCACCGTACCCAAAGCCCCACTGGCACGACCTGGGTGCAGTGGGTGGCATTAGGGAGCTAGGGGTGGGGGGGCTCAGGAGAAGAGCTGGGGGCTACCGCCCTGTCCCCACCCCCGCCCATAGGGGCCTCATCAGCATCAGGGCACAGCCACGGGCACACACTGACGAGTGTGGGGAAGGTGCCCACCCCCCACTCGGCAGCACGGCGCTCAGCCAGCTCCCCTGTCAGCAGCAGGAGAGAGGTGACCAAAGCCAGACACTGGCTGAGGAGGGGGCTGGGAGCTGGCATCAGGCTACCCCCTAAGCGGAAGGGGGTCCCTTCCCCAGCCGCCTCTCCCACGCAGTTGCCCAACCTGAGGAGGTGCCCACAGCCCCTGCCCACCACCACCAAGATCTTTACCCCAGGGGCCGGGTGGAGCAGCGTGGGGCACCGGGCAGGGGGCGGGCTGCGAGCCCCACTCCAGAGCATTTGCCTGAAAGCAACCTGAAGAAAGGGAAAAGCGGATCCATCAGCAGCGTGGCCATCTCCCACCCCCTCTTGCCGCAGCACGCCCACCCCCACTCCCACCCTCCCGTCCCGCCACCGCACGCCCACCCCCTCCCATTCCCAACAGCAGCAAGTGCTGCCCCCTGAGGGACGATCCACATCAGCATGCCCGTCACCATGGCATCTGGGCACTGTCAGCCCCCCCTCCCACTCACCGTCCTGGGGTCTCTTCTCCGGGATCTCGACGCCCCAGGCGTCGGCCACATGGGCCAGCAGCAGGTGGGTGACCCTGCGGTGGACGGCCCGGTTCCAGTGGACGCCGTCCCCACTGCGGTGGTGCACGTCGAAGCGGAAGTAGTAGTGCAGGTCCAGCACGTCGAAGTGGTGGCTGCTGGCCAGGACAGCCCCGTAGAAGTTGCCCTCGATCACTTTGTGGGGCAGCTTCTTGCCTTGGTGCTGCAGCTGGAGGCAGAGACAGGAGCCCTCAGGCCAGGCCAGCGGGGCTCCCACCGACGGGGAGGGCCACGCTCCAGGGACCTGGCCCCACGAGAACCCCTCACTCCTGGGGATGGTACAAGACAGCGGGATGGCCCGGCAGACACCGCCATTCCCGGGGGTGCAGGGCCCCTTTGCCAACAGCCACAGGCAGGGACAGGGAACACCAATGCCAGCTGGAGTGCTAGGGCCCAGCCCAGAGCTCCCACTCCCTTCCAGCCTGTCCAGCTGGGGGCTTTTCCTGCTTGGGCCTGTTTAGGTTTAACCCCTTGGGTGCAGGCAGAGGCTCGGGAATGCAGGGAGGAAGAAGAGAACGCTGTTTCCTGCGGCAGGGCCAAGTAGCCAGTGGCAAGGAGAATGGTAAACGTTAATGGTAGCTTAGAAAGCAACAGAGGATCCTGTGGCACCTTTAAGACTAACAGAAGTATTGGGAGCATAAGCTTTCGTGGGTAAGAACCTCACTTCTTCAGATGCAAGTCATGGTAGCTTAGGTACAAGTGATCATGACTTGATCACATTGATAAGGCGCAAACAGAATAAAGTCCAGGCCAGTAACGTATCTTTGGTGGTTGAATAGGGCCAATTTCAATGAAAACAAATAGGAGGCAAATCAGCTGAGAGGAAGAATTTAATCAGGAGAATGGGAATGATCACTGGGGGGGAACTGCTTAAGAATGAGATGCCCCAAAAGCCACAATCGAGGAAGAAGGATGTGCTGGTTAAAAAACTGACCTGGGTTTAGAGTGGAAGTGAAGACAGCTAGAAAACAAAATTAAAAAATAATATGTAACAAATGGAAGAAAAGGGAAATGGATAAAAATGAACATAAATCAAAAGATATCAATTTTCTACAATTCCTAAGCCAAGGGACACAATGAGAAATCTACGACCAGCAGGAGTTAAGAACAGTAAAAAGGAGTTTTTTTAAATATTAGGAACAAAAAGAATCTTAACAATGGTATTGGTCCGTTATTCGATGGAAATGGTATTCTGCAGAAAAGGCAAACATGTTCAATAAACATTTCTATTCTGTATCCGGGGGGTTGGAGCGGGGAGCAGAGGATATAAAGTGAGGTATTTTTAAATCAGCAGGTCTAGATAACTTGCATCCAAGAGTTTTAAAGCAGCTGACTGAGACACTTGCTGAACCGTTAATACTGATTTTTAGGAAGTCTTGGAACATTGGGGGAAGTTCCAGAAGAAAGCTCCTTTGTGCCAATATTTAAAAAGATTAACAGGATAGTTACATGCCTGTCAGTCTGACATCGATCCCAGGTAAGATAGTGGAGCAGCTGACATGGGACTTGATTAATAAAGAATTAAAAGAAGATAATGCAATTAATGCAACTCAACGTAGGATCTATTTTCCATTAACCTAACAAACTAACTTGATATCTTTGATGAGATACCAAGTTTCATTAATGAAAGTAATAGAGATGATGTAATATACTTAGAATTCTCCAGAATATTTGATTTGATACTGCACAAAATCTTGATTAAAAAATTAGAACAATATAAAATCACCACGGCGCACATTAAATGGATTAAAATTGGCTAACTGATAGATCTCAACATGTGATTGTAAATGGAGAATACTCATCCCTGTGGGATTGGTTCTTGGCCCTACTCTATTGAACACTTTTATCAATGAACTGACAGAAAACAAACTCTTCATCGAGAAAGTTTGCAGCTAGCACAACAATTGGGGGAGCAGGAAATAACGCTGAGGACAGGACACTGATCCAGAGCGATCCGGTTCACATAGTCAACGGGGCACAAGTAAAGAGTGTGTGTTTTAATATGGCTAAGTGTCAATGTGTACCTCTAGGAGCAAAGGACACAGGCCATACGTACAGGACAGGGGATTCTATCCAGTGCCTCTGGAAACCACTTGGGGGCGGTGGTGGCTAATCAGCGGAACAGGAGCTCCCAAAGAGCAAATGTGATCCTGGGCTGCATGAACAGAGGAATCTCGAGGCGATTTTCCCTCTGTATCTGGCTCTGGGGCAGGGCAGGCTCCAGGGTTTTGGCCGCCCCAAGCAGCCAAAAAACCCCCAAAACAAAACAAAAAAAACAAAAAAAAAAGCTGCGATCGCGATCTGCGGCGGCAATTTGGTGGGAGGTCCTTCGCTCCCAAGCGGAGTGAGGGACCGTCCGCCGAATTGCTGCCGAATACCTGGACGTGCCGCCCCAAGCACCTGCTTGAGAAGCTGGTGCCTGGAGCCGGCCCTGCTCTGGGGCGACCACTGCTGGGATCCCGGTGCCCAGGTCTGGTGCCCACCATTCAGGACAGATGTGGATAAATTGGAGAGGAGTCAGAGAAGAGCCAGGAGAATGGTTAAAAGGTTAGAAAACCTGGGGGAATTTCTCTGGCCTGTGCCAGACAAGATGATCGAACATCCCTTCTAGCCTTAAGCTCCAGGAGCCTCTGGCTCGGAGACTTCAGAGTAGGAAGCGGATCGTGAGAGCTGATGAGGCCTGTTTCCAGCCAGTCCCATCGTGTCAGAGCAAAGGCCCAGCCAGTACGAGGCAGAGCCAGGCTGAAGGGAACCCCTCACCCTCAGCCGCCGGAGGCAGCGGGGTAACTTGGGAGCTGTGACGAGGATTTCAGACAAGGCCTGTCCCAGGAGGGTGCCCTGTGGGGGGCTGTGTGACCAGAGGGGTGTGCCCGCGTGTGCTGGAGAGCGGTGCAGCAGCGGTACCGGCCCCCAGAGCAGAGACGAGGCACTAGGGTGGGGGAGCCGTGGGCTGGCCCTGCCCCTGGACTCAGCACCTTATCCCAGTCCCAGCCACACACCCCCCCCCCCCAGCCAGCAGCACCGGGGTCCGGGGCAAAGCTGCAGTTTGCTTTACCTCTGGGATGAGGAAGCCCCCGATGATTTTGTGGCCCACGGGCATCGTCATGTTCCACACCAGGAGGCAGGCATGGGGCAGCACCTTGTCCAGTCGGTTAAAGGCCTTCTCCAGATTCACCCGGTACTGCTTCATGGACTTAGCACCGTACCTGCAGGGGGGCAGAGCAGACAGAAGTCATGGCCCTCGGGACAGACACGGGGTAGGATCCTTCTGGCCCTCACGAAGAGCGGCACTGGGCAAGGGCAGGAGCCTGTCGGCCAGCCGCTCTACAGAAACGGCTCCCCACAGCAGCAACAGCTCATGCCCATTTCTACAGGCGAGGATGGCCAGGCAGGCGTTTCTGCACCGAGATGCCACCATCGGCCAGGGGCAGGGAGGGGAGGTTGCCCCACCATCCCCCAGCGTGGGACATGGAGTTTGCAGGGCGAGGGGGAAGCTAGAGGGGCACAGACAGCGAGCAGGCCCCCGAGACACCTCCTCCACACCCCCGAGTAGAGCACCGCGAGTGGCACCCTGAGGTGCTCAGACACCATGGGCCTGGGCCAACAGCCAGGGCAGATGCAGGACCAAGCGCCCTTCTCTTGGGCAGGCAGCAGGTCGGCAGCCCCGTCACTGGTGCTGGCCGAGCCAACGCCCTCCTGGGTCCTCACGGGGCCTGCACAGATCTCTCAGACTGGACTGGACTAAGTAACGCTGCTGGCTGCACACGCACAAGGGGGATGGAGCCCGGCTGGCCCCACGGCGTGAAAAGCAGGTACGTCTGTGTCCGTGCGGCAGGCTCCGTGCACTGACGGGACAGATGAGCTGAGTCAGGAGACGCTGGTTTTACTCTGCTGCTCTCCCCAGGCAGAACCGCACTGTAACCCCTGGAGGGCCACAGCACCCAGCCCCCCAAAGTTCCCTTTTCAGATCTGGTCACCTCCCACAACAACGGGGGTTTTAATGAGCCAGCTGTCGTACGCCTATGTGCCCAGCGCTGCCCTCGGCTGGACGGACTCGGAACTGCTGATCTGTGTGTCACAGGCCCTGTACTGCCAGCGGAGAGTCTCCTTTAGCTGCACTGGCCAGGCTCTGGCAGCTGGAGGGGCTAAGTTCTCTCCCTGAGAGTGACGCTGAAGAGGCCCGAGTTACCCTGCCAGGGCGGGGGGAGCAGCGGGTACCTGCTCACGTCCCATAAGCAGGAGTTGATGATGACGACATCAGGCTGGGGCCCGGCCTGGAAGTCAGCCAGGATGCTCTCCATGTAGTCGGAGTAGATGCGAGTGACGAAGTAGAAGCGCACCAGGTGGTGGTCCGTGCGGTACTGCCGCACCTCCCTGTAGTTGGTGCCGTTGGTCATCTCGCCCCGCATGCCGCCTTCCACCAGGCGGTCGTTCTCGAAGCTCAGCTCCCCCTGGCAGAGACAGGACGCAGAGAGCCCTCACTGGCGCAGCCCCCGAGCCCTCCTATTGCCCACAACGAGAGCCCTGCCCGGATACAAAACCTACAGCCGCGGCGAAAGCAGCAGCACATCGGGCCGCCACTTGCAGGAGCCAGCGCCCTGCGCGGGCAGCTCCTCTGGCGTGGCTGTACCGCCCCCAGCCCTGCCCACTGGGACAGGCACCAGCCCACCAGCAGCGGTCCCTGGTCGCACTAGTGTGTGCAAGTCCGGGTGTGCGAGCCGCTTGCGCGCACTAGTGCGGCCAGGGACAGCAGCTGGTGAGCCTGGTACCTGCCCCATGGGCAGGGCTGGAGACGGGGCTGGGGGTGGTACAGCCGCGCAGGGGGAGCTGCCCGTGCAGGGCGCTGGCTCCTGCGAGCGGCAGCCTGACATGCTGCTGCTTTCACTGCTGCGGTTCCCGGTAGAGCCCTGCCCTCTCGTGGCCGCTGTCTGGCTAGCGCCCTCAGAGGTCATCCTCTGTCCGTCCCAGCCCAGAGAGCTGCGCCCAGCTACCAAGCCACGGCCTGCAGCCTTCCCGTGAGCGAGGGAGTGACACGAGACCTCTTCTGGGCACAGAGGAGCTGACCTGCCCCAGGACAGGGCGAGCCAGGGCAAGGGCTGGGGTCAGATCCCAGAGCCCCAGCTCCTGCCCAGCGCTGTTCTAACCACAAGGCCTTGCCTCCCCCTGGACCCAAATTACAAGACTAGGGCCTGTAGGTGCGTGCCCCTCCGCCCCCTCCCCATATCCGAGCCTCACGAGTACCCAGGCCAGGCAGCTTCCCAGCCCCTTCTCGAGGCCCCACCCCACCACCACGGGACACCACCACTTTCACCCTCCCTCTGGGCGGCTGCAGTGTCTGAGCCCCAGCCGGGGGGAGCGCAGTGGGACGATGCTATTCCAAACACCAGCCAGCAGGGGGCACTCGCGTGGCAAGACATCCCCTAATCCTACATGTGGCACCACAGCCAGTGGGACAAGCCGGGTGTGCGTGTGCGCGCACCAGGCCCAGGACTATTCTGCTTATTTCGGTTACATTTGGGTTTCAAAGCCTCCCACCGGAAACAAGAAGCCATCCTCCCCCGCCAAGCAACACTGCTGGTAGACGACACAGCTGGCCCACACCCAACAAGCTGTAGCTGCTTCCTGTACTGCTGAGCCGGGCCTGGAGCCAGGACCGCGCACTCTGCATGCCTTTGGGAGGGCACCGGCTTGTCCGGCTACTGGCCACCAGGCAACCAGATTCGTTTTCTCCACCTCTCTTTATGCAGCACCAGTCGCCACCCAAACTGGTTCTGTCTCAGCTGTGCCCAGAGGGGGAGCACACACCAGAGCTGACTGCACCAGAAGCGACGGCTGTCGGGGGCGCAAGGCCCAGCAGGGGGCACCCAAGGGCCCGGAGGCCCAGGGAAATGGTGGCCGGGTGTGGTTTAGTTCCCCAGCCCTGTGGGACAGAGGTTGGCTGCTCCGGATTCGCAGGCACAGTACCTTGGCTTTCAGCTGGGACTGGCTGAGGAGAGCGTCCTTCTGCAAAAGCAACACCAGGTCCTTGTAAACCGATCGCTGGACTGAAAGGGAAAAACGGAGACAGAGATAGCCCAGGGATCACCCGTCTCCAGGGAAGCAACATCTTCGCCTCTTGGGCGCTAATGCAAGAACCAGCCCCGGGGCTCGTTCGGGGCGGGGTGGAAGAGGCCCTTGCTCAGAATCGGACGTGTCTGCGCTGGCCAGGAGTTCGTGGCGGGCTGCGGCCGGCGTGGGTGCAGATGTCAGGAATGAGACGACATGCCAGCTGCCGTGCTGGGGGTGGGCAGGGCAGTCGTGCTGCACAGACTCTGGGGGTGCCAGGGCAGGGCTGGGGAGCGGAGACATGGGTCCAGCTCACCCAGTGTAGGGAACACCCCAGCTTCAATTACGGAGTGGGGCCAGAACGACAGGGCAACCAGAGGGAAGTCAGAGAAATCCACTCGGCTCATTGCAGGGCTTAAACTCCCCTCCCCCCGCCCCAGGAGGCGAGTTCAGAGGCCTGGCTGCCCTTTGCCTGTACCCAGCCAGTCCTGCCAAGGAAGGGGGTTACCCCACACAGCCGCTCTGTCTGTGCAAGCCAGAGCAAGACCGTGGTTGCTGGCGAGGCAGAGAGCCCAGCTGGGGCTGCAGGGGGCTTGCAGCCCGGCATGCAGGAAAACCCCCTTTGGACTTGGAGCCAAAGACAGCTCGGCTCTACCATGGCCAAGAGGGGTCAAGGGAACCCGCCATCCCTTAGGCTGACTCACCGGAATCCCCCACGATCACCACAAACTTGTTGTGCAGCAGTTGCTGGACTTCCTGTGTGAAGAAAGTGACCATGGCTCCTGCAGGCGGCAGCTCCCCAGCAAGCAAAGCCCTGCTCAGTAGAGAAGAGAGAAGAGACTGAGGCCTGCATCCTCCTCCACCCACACTAGGAACGGCCTCCGCACCTGCCCCCAGCACAGGGAGGCCAAACACGGAGCTGTCAGCCAAGATCAGGTGCAGTGCCAACAGGAAGCACAAGAGCAGCTGTTGGGTTCGTGGTTTGTGTAACTATGACGTGTATTCAGGTCACGCTTCCCCTCTAAGTTGACTTGTGGAAAACGTCATTCAAAACAAGGTAAGAAACGGGCAAGAACAGGTGTGGAAACCGTAGGTTCCATCATGAACGTTGTAAAAAACTTTTACAGAGCAGAGGCTGAGCCTACACTGCTGGCGCAGACACCCCCAGGGCTCTCCCCGCAAACCAGCTCCTGACTGTGCTGCCCACGGGCCCCAGAACTTTGCCAGCACAGCTCCGGTGTTTCTCTCTCCCACCTCCCCCCGCATTCCTGGCAGACATCGCTGTGCCAGCGAAAGCACTGCCCTGCCGCCCAGGCCCAACCCGCCCAGGCCAGCCTCCCCCTCAGCAGGGCTTGCTTTGTTCCTGGGCGTGATTTTAAACATTAGAGCAGCCTGCCCTGTTTTTACGGGCGAGGGGTTACAGGATACCGACCCACCTGTGAACCCCCATCAACTGGGGGAAAGGGGGGTGGGATTCAGGCTAACACCCGCTGCAGAGGAAGACAGCCCTTGTTTCAGCAGCTCCTGCCCGTTCTGGTCCCCATAGACACCCCCCGCCCCCCCCAGTCTCCCTCTGTAGGCTCGAGTCCTGCTCTTTCCACGCCACTTGTGCTACGTTGGGTAGGGACACGCTCACCTACGGGTACCGTTACTGGTGTAACAGTACTGGGATGAAAGCTCCTTACACTAGTGTGGCTTGTTCCCCATCCCATCAGGGAATAACTACGCTGGTCAAAGCCCTTTTATCCTGGCAGGACGGCCTCAGGGCTAGGGGCTGGGCTGCTTTCACTGGGCCGGGGAGTTAGAGCCACTGGCGCACAGACAAGCGCCAAGGTACAGAAAACAGAACAGGGGCAAAAAAATGTGCACAGCTTTCCGGCCTCTCTCCATCACCAAGACACAAAGCACAGGGCACACCCCGGGGGTGAAATACTGGCCTACAACGGCCCCAGGGCAAAGCTCCCTTGGACTTCACTGGGGCCGGATCGCTCCCCTAGTTTTTTTCCATTGTAGGTTTAGTTTAGTAGAAGTTTGGGATGCTACCCTTGTACCTGCCTTCCCCACCACCACCATCACCGCCTTTCCCCCTCGGGGTAGACAGGGCCCGAACTGGGCACTTTTGACAGACCCATTTCAATGTCTGAGAGAGAAAAGCTAAGTCTGAGTGAGGAAACACAAGCGTTCGGGTTCCTGCAGCAATACTAACTAGACTGCATTGTAGCCCGAAGTGTGGGGTTAAGTTACTCTTGGCCCACCCCAAAGCGGGGGGGGGGGGGAGGGGGGAGGGGGGGACGGACCAGATGTCCCGATTTTATAGGGACAGTCCCAATATTTGGGGCTTTGTCTTATATAGGCATCTATTACCCCCCACCCCCGACCTGATTTTTCACACTTGCTGTCTGGTCACCCTAGGTGGGGGTCTATACTGCAGTGGTCTGGGTAGGGTCAGCCACCAGCTCAGCTACAGGAGAGGCCAGAGGGACACCACGCTGCCCTTTCTTAACCAGGCAAACGCCCACCCCCTCCCAGCAGGGCACAGAGAAGTGAGGCCCCATGACCAGCACTTGCATTACTTGTCACATTCCCCATCCCAGACAGTCCTTAGGCGCTTGTCAGCAGGTCATCGCTTATCCCTTCTAGTGGGTTATGCTGACAGGCCCTTGATTTCATGCATATTCATGTGTCTTGGCCCCTTTTTCTTATCTAAGCTTCCACACCCATATCTCTGGGGGGGTCACCATACTGTTAATTAGTTACCTATTTACCTCATTAGCTTTTGTCAATTAGTTGCCATGGTATTTCTGTAACATCCCCACTGCTGACACCTGTAAGTTTAGGTTATACATATTCCTTAGACTCATCTTCAACTGTCAATAACCTTATAACTGCCCTTAATTCATGGCTTCCTGTCACCTGCCCATCAGTTCCTCATGCCAAACTAATCCTAAATCCTAATTAGTTATGCTCAGCAAACTACCTTATAGAACATAAGAACGGCCAGACTGGGTCAGACCAAAGGTCCATCTAGCCCAGTGTCCTGTCTGCCGACAGTGGCCAATGCCAGATGCCCCAGAGGGAATGAACAGAACAGGGAATCATCCAGTGATCCAGCCCCTGTCGCCCACATGTCTTGGGAACGTGGGATCTCTCCTTGCATTACAGCATGAATCAACCTTATAAAGAAGGCTACACCATCCTATAGAGACGGCATCTTCTCTTCCTCTTTATTTGGCTGCATAGCTCCAGCTTACTGTGAAATGCCGGAGTCTATCCAAAGACATGTCCATGAACTTGTCCATTGCGGGACTGAGATGTGACCTGCAATACTAACAGGTTTGCACTGGGTTGCATGAAACGAGACAGAAGCCCTCTCAAACTCTCCACCACCAGCCACAGCTTTCAGGAAAATATCCCGAGTGTAGACAGGGCTAAACCAAGAGCAAGTTTTTCCATTAGCTTAAAAGCCACAAGTGGGACACAACAGTTACCTTTAGGTCTCCCTGCCTCCAGGCAAGGGTCATTTGGGCTCATCCAAGATGGAAGAGGGTTTGGTTTGTTAAGTTTTTAAACCCTTCTCTGAACTGGCACCAAAGCAGAGGAGAGCACCCCCCCACCTCCCCCAGGCCTGCAGCTAGCACTATCCAGCCAGTCACTAACAGCCAGGAAGTGCCCACCCAAGAGTCACTATTGTGATCAACTGTGAAGATATCTGGAAGTGTAGAGGAAAGTGAAGCAATTACCTCCAATGTGTCCAAGTTCCAGGGCAAACTGCATTGGTGCAGGGCCAGAGCTCGGGCCTTCTGCTAGTATTTACAGACCAAACCAGCAGCCCACAGGAAATCAGTGTTTGGTCTCCATTAGGTGACCAATCACATGGGGTTATTCAGGGATTAAAGGGACATCAATCAGAAAACCAAATCCCATCTCTACCTGAAACCTTTCTGCCTGCTGCTGTTACAAAGGACACCAGCAACGAGGTCTCAGCTCAAAGTTCACAAAATAACTCCCACTGGCGCCCGCAGCAGCGTTCCCCCCTGTGGGAGCCCTACCATGGCCAGGGCCGGAGATCACTAGAGGGGAGAGGAAAACAGGTGAGTTTTCCCCCCTCTGACCGAGTTTTTTCATGTGCTTTGTGCTCGGTTTGTGTGGGTCTGTCCCACAGCAACAAAAGGAGGGTGAAGGGTTGTCACCCAAAATTGCAGGTGCGGGTGGGAGAGGAAGGGGACGCTCAGGGGGGAGAGAATCTTTTAGGGGAGGGGGAACTGGCTAATTCCAGCGGTGCCCCTTTAACCCGAGCCATGGGCTCCAAGCAGAGGGGGGCAGCGCCTCTTCCAGCTCCCCCCGGGAGCGCAGAGCCCAGGAAATACCTGGACGTTTAACAAGACAAAGCCCTTTGAAAAGCAGCGCTGGGTAAACCTGCCGGGGGCGCCCAGGACTCGGGGGTGGGGGGGAATTGAATGCAAAGAGCTCACCCAGCGGGGGGGTATTTAGCACCCACTTAGCAGCGCGACACGGCGGCGAGCGAGTCTGGCCTCGCAGCCGGGGAGACGCCCCCCTCCTGGCTGCCTCCGCCTGCAGCTACCCGGGCCCATTTACCCAGCCGGGCGGCTCAACCCCAGCCCCAAACAGCCCCCCTGCAGGTCCGCAGCCCAGCCCCGAGCGCAGGGGATCTCCCCGGGCTGGAGGGAAGCGCAGGCGGCGAGTGACAGCCCCTGTTACCGGGAGCCCGGTCCCGTCGCCCGGCGCGACCCCGCTGCAGCCCCCGGGGCGCGAGCCCCGTTACCCCGCGTCCACACCAGGCGGGGGGTCGTGGCCGTGTTCCGGTCCCCGTACCTGCTCCCCAGCGCCGAGCCCGCCTGCTCGCGGGGCGCATGGCTGGGCACCCAGCCCGGCCGTCCCGCGTCCTGCTCGGCTACCTGCGTCTGGCCGGGCTCGGCTCCCTCCCGCCTTCATACTCCACTGCCCCGCCCCGCCCCGCACGACCCGGGGGGGCCACAGGCTGCTGCTGCTGCAGAGGAGAAGACTCTCGGGCCAGCCGCAGTGCGGAGTAGGGGGGGGCTGCTGGTGCTGGGGGGGGGCACACAGGTCAGCTGGAGCGAGACCCCCCTCGGGGGCTGGAAAGCCTGAGCAGGAGCCTGACATAAGGGGGGGGGGGGCACACGGCTGCGTCTCCCTGCGAGAAGGCGGGGGCAGTGGGGGCCAGCGCATGGGGACTGGATCTAGGGGGGCTGCCGGCCGCACCCCCTGGCTGGAAGCGGTTTCCATCCCATGCAGGGTTTGCAGTTTGGTTCAATGGCTCTCAGCCCCCCTGGGCCAGCGCGTGCGGGGCTCCGGGGCTGCGCTAGGCCAGAGCAGCTGGAAGCAGGTTCCAGCAGAGGGGGGACAGCGGACGGTGCAGACAGGCGGCACGACCCCTGAGCCAGCCAGTCCCTCTCCCCGGCCTGGTACCTGTGCTCTGAAAAAGGGAAAGGCCCCATCTTGTCCCATTCCCCACCCCCCATAACCAGCCAGTCCCCACCCTGGGGCTGGATCAGAACCGACACCCCCCAGAAAGGCCATGTCCCATTCCCTGCCCTTCACCCCCAACCAGCCAGTCCCCTGCCTCAGGGCCAGATGGGAGCTGACACCCCCCAGAGGGGTAAGGCCCCGTGTCCCATTCCCACCCCATAACCAGCCAGTGCCCATCATGGGGCAGGATCAGAGCTAATGCCCCCAAGAGGGGAGAGGCCCCTTTCTCTGCCCCCTGAGACAGCCCGTGCCCTGCCCTGTGGCCAGATCAGAGCTGGTGCCCCCTAGAGGGGAAAGACCCTGTGTCCCATTCCCACCCCCCATAACCAGCCAGATCCCCACCCTGGGGCCAGATCAGAGCCAGCATCCCCTAGAGGGGAAAGACCCTGTGTTCCATTCCCTACCACCCTAAGCCAGCCTGTCCCCCTGCCTTGAGGACAGATTGGAGTCTGTGCCCCATAGAGAGGAAAGGCCCCCTATCCCCTCCCTGCCCCTGAGCCAGCCAGTTTTAAAGCCAGATTAGAATGGGGCATTAGAAATTATGAAAGGCCCCATATCCCATTCCACAGCCCAGCCCTGCATTTCTTGTCCTTTGTTAAATAAAGGAACCCTTTCAGAGCCTACAGCTCCGGGGCCATTAGCCATGAGCCCAGCTGACCCAGAGATGAGCCCTGTGCCATGCCACCAGACTGTTTGCCTTAGCAAACCAAATCACTTAATCAAAAGCACCCTGCTCTGCAGAAAGGGGTATAAATGCCCTCCCTCCTCCTGCTCCTGTTGTTTGTGAGATATATGGAGTGGAGAAAGCCTTATCAGAGCTTCCAATGCTGGTTAGCTGGGAAGCAGAAAGAATTCAAGGCCGTCCAAAAATAAATCCAGATAGGACACGCTAGGTCTGGGGTAGTGTAGATTCACAGTAAGCGCACAAGCTGGCTGGAGACAACACACACACACACACATTATACTGTTTTGACCGGGGTGCCCACTATTGGGGAACAATTATCAAGGCCCTAAAATAAAACACCCCTCAAAATGCAACAGGTAAACTTACTAACAAGATTTCTTTTACTAATTTACAAGTGTGATGCTAGAACTTTAAGTAAAAGTCCCCTGAAAATCCATGTTTGAAAGAGATAAGAAATGTTGACATTAAAGGGTTAGCGTGTTCTCCATAACTTCCCCAGTCAAATAAAACTGAGTTCTGATAACAGAGACACTGAATGAAGATATTGAACTATAAAGATTGTTGACCTGAATTTTATGGGTTAGTTGTTATGGCTCGCCACTGATTGCAGCTGACCAGAAGATTTATAGGTTCTTGTCCAATTCAGACTACAGGGTCCGAGAACTCAGAGTTCTGGTCATTCTATTACAGATTTAAAAGTCACTATCATTGAACAAAAAAACTTCAGAAACAGACTTCAAAGAGAAACAGCAGAACTAAAATTCCTTTGCAAATTTAACACCATTAATCTGGGCTTGAATAGGGACTGGGAGTGGCTGGCTCATTACAGAAGCAGCTTTTCCTCTCCTGGAATTGACACCTCCTCATCTATTATTGGGAGTGGACGACATCCACCCTGATTGAATTGGCCCTGTCAACCCTGGTTCTCCACCTGCGAAGTAACTCCCTGCTCTCCATGTGTCAGTATAGAATGCCTGCATCTGTAACTTTCACTCTATGCATCCGAAGAAGTGAGGTTTTTACCCACGAAAGCTTATGCCCAAATAAATCTGTTAGTCTTTAAGGTGCCACCAGACTCCTTGTTGTTTTTATATTGGGAGAGGACTCTCGGGGTCCTTGGCAAAAACACTTACCATGAGGACAATACCAAATTGATAAAAGCTTTATTGAGATTAACAAAAGAATAATAAATGCAATTAAACTTATAACTGTGAAACAGTAAAAGAATTCCAAAACTCCTGGTGGTAACATTCCTATTATAAGTACCTTAACCTAACATACTGGGCCGCCGAGAGCGGGTTCGGGCCCCGGTGAAAAAAAATTTTCGGGCCCCCCAGCAAGGGCGGACCGGCTAAACAGCCAGGGAAACCTGGCCCTGGGCCCCCTTCTGGACCGCCGGGCCCTGGTAATTTGTACTGGCTTCCCCCCCCCCCCCCCTCGTCGGCCCTGCATACTCACACCCTTCCTTGAGGACCCGGTAATAGGAGGTGAAGGACCAGACTTACTCCTGGCATGCCCGATAACACGATGGTGCTGGCTTCCCCAATGGTTAGGAACGTTGAGCTGATGGAAGATAGAATGACAGGTAGATAAAAAGATAGTCTATAGAATATAGGAGAACAAAGAAAAGAAAAAGCTCTCCATGATATCCTTACATGGTATTTTATAGGATCCTGATGCTATGTAATTCAGGCCCAACCTATTATACCCAAATCTTATTTCCATACCCTAAGAAATGTATGGGGGCCCTTCTCCTATAGGTTAGTGGATTATGACATTTGCTCTGTACATATTAATAAGGATTATCTCACTCCAAAAACTGCCAACCTAGGCTCTCTTGGCGACTTCCAGGTTGGTGGTGTGCCCTGCGGTTACTAACACCGGATAAACTGTTCAGTGTTGTGTATAGTTCCTCCCTTTGGTTCCCCAAAGTTCAGGGACCATTCCTATCTGTGCCAAAGGTTGCCACTCTTTATGCTGCCTTAATCTTAACTGATCATACTTTTAGCTATTTGCTGATCTTACTGGATACAGGCCCATAGGCTTCTTGCGTTTCAGCAAAACTTATTCTATGTATAATTATTAGGAACAGGGCCGGCTCCAGGCACCAGCCGAGCAAGCTCGTGCTTGGGGCGGCAGATTTCAAAGGGCGGCATTCCGCCCAATCCTTTTTTTTTTTTTGGTTTTGTTTTGTTTTGCGCTTCACCGCTTTGGCCGCCCCTGCAGGTTTTTTCTTTTTGGTTTACTGCTCCCGCCGCCCTGTAGGGGGCGGAGGAGGGGAGCGCCCTGCATCAAGCCCGGTAGGGCAGCCCGCGTCCTTCCCTGCCTGCCGAACGGAGCGGCGCGGAGCCCTCCCAGCAGGCGGCGCAGCGGGAGGGGCCGCGTGGCAAGCGCCCCGCTTAAGGAAGCTCTGGCCGCCCCCCTTCTCTCTCCCCCCCCCACCCCGCTAGCCGGGGTGCGCACTCCGCTGCCCGGGATCGGCAGGGCCGGGAGTCCCCCTGCACCCACGCTCCCACCGCCCCGCAGGTATTTTTTTGTTTGTTTTTATTTTTTCTTTCCTTCGCCTCTCCGGCAGGCGGGCCAGTTTGTCGTCCCCCCTGCCCGCCGCTCCAGGCGGGGGCAAGTTTGTTCCCCCCCCCTTTGCTGCTCCGGCCGGCCGGTTTGTTCTCCCCCCCCCCCCCCCCCCCCCCCGCTGCTCCGGCTGGCCGGGCGTTTTTTGCTTTGGGTGGCAAAAAAGCCAGAGCCGGCCCTGATTAGGAAACATATCATATGCCTCAACACCTCCTAATTTCATAGGAATTAATACTGATAAAATATAAGAATCATATATGAGATGGATTAATTCAGAAAGAGAAACATATTATTTGATACGACTGGCTGGATTAGTAGGATATAACAGCTAGTGAAATAGTCCTATGGGCTACAAGATGAAGAATTGCTAAACGATAAAGTGAAGAGTTTTCTTACTTTAATAGTCTCTAATTATGGAGAGTCCTTTCCAGCCACAGGAAATCTAACCCCACGTCTCCAATGACGCCTGGGTGCAGTGCCCTGTTCACTGCCCGGACCTTTGTGCATTCTGCGGCCCTCGTCCCTGGATTTCCCTGTGTGGGGAAATAGAACAGGGGGGCCTTCTTTTCGATAGCCAGAGCTTTGAATCTGTGGGCCCCGAAATAAACCCTCCAACAGAGATCTGTTATGCTGACGGCCTTTACACAGAGTAGGGCAGGCCTAAAGCCTAAGCAAGACTGAACAACACGATTCTCTGCCAGACTCGGTCAAGGGTAATGACCAGAGGGGGGGGGGGGGGGGGGAGGAAAGAAAAACACAGAACAATGCTAAAAGCTACAGCAAGAAACTGCTTTAGCAACATAATAACCGCAACTTTATGAAACCGCTCGAAAAACAGAATATCCGCTTAAATTAAGAAATTGTTTTTGCAAAGAGTTAATCATCCTTGCTGCTACAGCTATTTGCAACATTTTCCAATTCCAGCTATCTGCAAAATTAACCAATCATGGCTCTTCTTTAAGCGTCCCATGGTAACCCCCCTTAACCCTTCACCGAAAACCCCCAGAAAATAACATGTGCCTTGCCGAGAAATGTACCCAAACTGGTGCCAAGCGCCCCTCTACCAAAATAAACACCCACTTCTCGGAAAATAATGAGGAAGGTGCCGGGGGGCTGACCCCAACCCCAGTTCCTCAACTCATGACTGACCCCAACCCCAGTTTCTTAACTCATGACCGACTCATGACTAACCCCAACCCTAGTTCCTCAACTCATGACTGACCCCAACCCCAGTTTCTTAACTCATGACGTATTGTTTGTACTTTGCTTGCAGTTTAATGAAATAAAAACCCGCCTGTGTGCGGTGCTCGGGGTGTCCGTTTTCGAACTGTACCCCAAACGCGTTTGGTATGTATTGCAATAAAGGCCTCAGGCTCTGAGTCTGTGAACTAAAATCACTGCGTGGGTGATTCTTTCCACGACACCTGCCTGTGTGCATGTCAGCCTAGGGTCTCAGTTTAAAGCCAAACAAAAACTTTGTGCTGGTTACTGCCCTTGTAAACCATGCAATGCAACGGTTTCACTAGAAGATCCAGCTTTTATCCCTCCTATGAACCTGGCCCTACTGTCCACAAGAAACAAAGATTCCGTGGCTGCTTAAAAATGTCAAGAGCAACAACTCCCCTAGTTCTGGGGAAATCTGAGCCGCAGGAGGCCTGGCTTCTCTGCAACAGCAAATCCCATAACCCAAAGGAATGGAAACAAGGGTTTGGAATAGTTCATTCCTCCCTAGGGGATGGGGTGTCACTTGCTCTGTTAGAGGGTGTCTGCAGCTCGGCTCCCACCGGATCTCATAGACTTTATGGCCAGAAGGAATCATCATGATCATCTATTCTAGTCTGACTTCCTGCACCTCGCAGGCCACAGAACCTCACCTACCCACTCCTGTAACAGACCCCTGACCTCTGGCTGAGTCACTGGCGTCCTCAAAGCATGAGTTAAAGACTTCGAGTTACAGAGAATCCACCATTAACACTAGTTTAAACCTTCAAGTGACGCGTGCCCCATGTTGCAGCAGAGGAAAGCGAAAAAACCCCAGGGTCTCTGCCAATCTGACCCGGGGGGAAATTAAAAACATTAGAATGGCCAGCCTGGGTCAGACCAAAGGTCCATCTAGCCCAGTATCCTGTCTTCTGACAGTGGCCAATGCCAGATGCCCCAGAGGGAATGAACAGAACAAGAAATCATCAAGTGATCCGTCCCCAGTCTCCCATTCCCAGCTTCTGGCAAACAGAGGCTAGGGACACCATCCCTGTCCATCCTGGCTAACAGCCATTGATGGACCTATCCTCCATGAACTTATCTAGTTCTTTTTTGAACCCTATTATAGTCTTGGCCTTCACAACATCCTCCGGCAAGGAGTTCCACAGGTTGACTGTGCGTTATGTGAAGAAATGCTTCCTTTTGTTTGTTTTAAACCTGCTGCCTATTAATTTCATTGGGTGACCCCTAGTTCTTGTGTTATGAGACAGAGTAAATAACACTTCCTTATTTACTTTCTCTACACCAGTCATGATTTTATAGACCTCTATCATATCCCCCCTTAGTCGTCTCTTTTCCAACCTGAAAAGTCCCAGTCTTATTAATCTCTTCTCATACAGAATCATTTTTGTTGTCCTTTTCTGAACCTTTTCCAATTCCAATATATCTTTTTTGAGATGGGGTGACCAGATCTACATGCAGTATTCAAGATGTGGGCGTACCAGGGATTTATGTAGAGGCAATATGATATTTTCTGTCTTATTATCTATCCCTTTCTTAATGATTCCCAACATTCTGTTTGCTTTTTTGAGGCCGCTGCACATTGAGTGGATGTTTTCAGAGAACTATTCACAATGACTCTAAGATCTTTCTTGAGTGGCAACAGCTAATTTAGACCCCGTCATTTTATATGTATAGTTGGGATTATGTTTTCCAATGTGCATTACTTTGCATTGATCAACATTGAATTTCATCTGCCATTTTGTTGCCCAGTCACTCAGTTTGAAAAGATCCTTTTGTAGCTCTTTGCAGTCTGCCTGGGACTTAACTATCTTGAGTAGTTTTTTATCTCCATATATTTACTGGGGGGAGGGATAGCTCAGTGGATTGAGTATTGGCTTGCTAAACCCAGGGTTGTGAGTTTAATCCTTGAGGGGGGCCACTTAGGGATCAGGGCAAAATCAGTACTTGGTCCTGCTAGTGAAGGCAGCGGGCTAGACTCAATGACCTTTTAGGGTCCCTTCTAGTTCTAGGAGATAGGTATATCTCCATATGTAAATTATCATCTGCAAATTTTGCCACCTCACTGTTTACCCCTTTTTCCAGATTATTTATGAATATGTTGAATAGGACTGGTCCCAGTACAGACCCCTGGGGGACACCACTATTTACCTCTCTCCTGTCTGAAAACTGACCATTTATACCTATCCTTTGTTTCCTATCTTTTAACCACTTACCAATCCATGAGAGGACCTTCCCTCTTATCCCATGACAGCTTACTCTGCTTAAGAGCCTTTGGTGAGGGACCTTGTCAAAGGCTTTCTGAAAATCTAAGTATACTATATCCACTGGATCCCCCTGTCCACATGCTTGTTGACCCCCTCAAAGAATTCTAGTAGATTGGTGAGGCATGATTTCCCTTTACAAAAACCATGTTGACTCTTCCCCAACAAATTATGTTCATCTATGTGTCTGACAATTTTGTTCTTTCCTATAGTTTCAACCAGTTTGGCCAGTACTGAAGTCAGGCTTACCAGCCTGTAATTGCCGGGGTCACCTCTGGAGCCCTTTTTAAAAATTGGTGTCATATTAGCTGTCCTCCAGTCATTTGGTACAGAAGCTGATTTAAATGATAGGTTACAGACTACAGTTAGTAGTTCTGCAATTTCACATTTGAGTTTCTTCAGAACTCTTGGATGATACCATCTGGTCCTAGTGACTTATTACTGTTTAGTTTACCAGTTTGTTCCAAAACCTCCTCTAATGATACATCAATCTGGGACAGTTCCTCAGATTTGTCACCTAAAAAGAATGGCTCAGGTGTGGGAATCTCCCTCACATCCTCAACCGTGAAGACCGATGCAAAGAATTCATTTAGTTTCTCTGCAATAATTATATTATGGTCACTATTACCAAGCAGTCCAGCTATAGTCACCTCTTGGACCAGATCCTGTTCTCCACTTAGGACTGAATCTAGAGTTGTCTCTCCTCTTGTGGGTTCCAGGACTGGCTGCTCCAAGAAGGAGTCGTTTAAGATGTCAAGAAACTTTATCTCTGCATCCCATCCTGAGGTAACATGTACCCAGTCAATATGGGGACAGTTGAAATCCCCCATTATTATTGAGTTTTTTATTTTAATAGTCTCTCTAAGCATTTCACAGTGACGATCACCTTCCTGGTCAGGTGGTCGGTAATATATCCCTACTGCTATATTATTATTATTAGAGCATGGAATTACTATCCATAGAGACTCTATGGTACAGTTTGGTTCATTTAAGATTTTTACTTCATTTGATTCTACACTTTCTTTCACATGTAGTGCCACTCCCCCACCAGCACAACCTGTTCCTTCCCAACCCAAAATATGGCGATCAGTTAGACCCTGAGCATGTGGGCAAGACCCACCAGGCAGACACTTGGGAAAGAATTTTCTATAGTAACACAGAGCCCTCCCCATCTAGTGTCCTGTCTCTGGCTGTTGGAGATATTTGCTGCTGGCAGACGCAGATCGGCTACATGCCATTGTAGGCAGTCCCATCATATCACCCCATCCATAAATTTATCAAGCTCAATCTTGAAGCCGGTTATGTTTTCGTCCCCACTGCTCCCTTTGGGAGGCTGTTCCAGAACTTCACTCCTCTGATGGTTAGAAACCTTCGCCTAATTTCAAGCCTAAACTTGTTGATGGCCAGTTTATAGCCATTGGTTCTTGTGTCCACATTGGTACTTAACTTAACTAAGGGTATGTCTACCCGACGAAATTAGGTCGATTTTATAGAAGTTGATTTTTAGAAATCGATTTTATACAGTCGATTGCGTATATCCCCACTAAGCGCATTAAGTCTGCAGAGTGCATCCTCACTACAGTGGCTAGCATCAACTTACGGAGTGGTGCACTGTGGATAGCTATCCCACAGTTCCCACAGTCTCCGCTGCCCATTGGAATTCTGGATTAAGCTCCCAATGCCTGATGGGGCAAAAACATTGTTGCGGGTGGTTTTGGGTACATGTCGTCAGTCGCCCCTCCCTCCATGAAAGCAATGGCAGACAATTGTTTCGTGCCTTTTTTCCTGGGTTACCCGTGCAGACGCCATACCAACATTCCCATTGTTATTGCTACTTGCTGTGTGCTCCATAATATCTGTGAGAGTAAGGGGGAGACATTTATGGCTGTGGAGATGATGGAAGAGGGGGACATGCATCAGGGCCCCAGTGGGGCCCTGGGTGATCGCCACTTCCCATCACCCAACACAGATGTAATGAGGCTGAGTAGTGTCCGCAAAAGAGAAACGTAACAACTAATTATTCCTCAAAGAAGGCTTTTAATGATTTATGACTATAAAGGCAACACAGACAGAATAAGAGGAGAAAAATTAAAGACCAGCACTGAATTAAGATTAATATAAATGGCAGGTTATACTGAAGAGAAGCACAAGTGCATACAAAGCTATCATTACTCATTAATTAGTCAACCTTGCATGTACTGTACCAGTTCCCAGTAAGCACAAATTCATATGCAATATTGATACATTGATTAACTATATTCCACTAACTACCTATAACCTTATTTAACAACTTATAAACTCCTACTGACTTTTATTATAGAACTGAATGGCAAATTATACTGAAGACAAGCACAGCGACATGCAAAGCTATTATTGTTTACAAACTACTAGCTTCACCGGCGCTGTACCCATTCTCAGCAAAGCACAAGAATATAGATAGTTGTTATATATTGATTAACTATTTCCTATGACCATTTCTAAGCAACTTACTACTATTTTTAAACAATTTACTACTATAATTCAACTATAGCATTAATACAGACTTAAGATTAACCATCTCAAGCGCAACCAGACTTCTTTACTCCAAAACCTTACCCTGCCTTTTTCCGAGAATACGTTACCCTTCAGTCGACTGTCTTCCGTACTGGCCAGGTACAGATAGTCGGCGAAGTGCAAGTCCCTTCGGTTCAGGGGGGGCGGATCAGCCCAATCAAAGAGAGAACTCTCTGAGGACAAGACACACACACACACACAACTGCGTCTTTGCACCTCTTTATACATTATCTGTTGGCCGTGTTCCAAAACAGGTCAACCAATTAAGGTGGCCAAATGTTTTAATGTGGTATGTTGCGGTTGTTTTGATCTTATGAACTCTGCACCTGTGCCCAGCTCATCTTTTCTTTATGCGGCCTGTTGTCCTAATTGTGGTCAATTTGCTAGACTCAAACGTTCGAGTCAGCCTAAAGAAGTATCTGGTTGCAGTGCATAGTAACCACAAGTCCGTATCTACTTTTACAGAGCTTCCTTTTTGCTTAACCGTAGTCTATAAAGCTTCCTAGCTAGATTTTGCTTATGCTTGCAGGATTTTATTGTGCTCGCTTTTTACAACTTCTGGAAGGTTGAGGCCTGACACTGCCAGCCCTCATGCTTGACAAGACTTATGCACATTAATCACAATGGTGAGGTGGGAGGTTGAGGCAAATCACCTGGCATCCGATTTCAGTCAGACACCAGGACGATTAGAAGAGCACAGCAAGGCGCGCTGCGCATCAGAGAGGCTTTGAAAACCAGTTTCATGACTGGCCAGGCTTTGGTGTGACAGTTGTGTGTGTTCCTGCTTGATGCACACACTCTGGAGTGGAGTGGCTGTGTGCCCGGAGCCTTCCCCGCCCCGTTTTTGGCATCTGGGTGAGGAGGCTATGGAACATGGGGAGGAGGGTAGGCGGTTATACAGTGGATGCAGCAGAGGTCTGTGCTCTTGTTGGCTTTCCTGCAGCCCCAACAGACACTTTATCATGTCCGTTTGCTCCCCCATTAGCCTCAGCATCGCGTCCTGCCTCTGCTCTTCGTGCTCACTTAATTGTTTCCTGGCCTCTGCCACCAAATGCCTCCATGCATTAAGCTGTGCCCTATCAGTGCGGGAGGATTGCATGAGCTCGGAAAACATGTCATCGCGAGTGCGTTTTTTTGCCTTCTAATCTGCGATAACCTCAGGGACGGAGATGATGGGGGAGCGTAGAAACATTCTGCGCTCTACAATTCTGGGGGGACTGCATGGTCACATGTGCTGCTGAGTGCTACTGAGTTCGCCACACTGACTAGGGTGACCAGATGTCCCGATAAAATCGGTACTGTCCCGATATTTAACCCTTTGTCCCGTGTCCCGATCAATGTACGATTTGTCCTGATATTTGGGTAAGGAGGCGAGTGAGACGCTGACCCTGTGCAGCCAATTGCAGCCAAGCTCCTCCCTCCTTGCCTCTTTCTCCCCCCTTCACCCCAGCGCGCCGCATTCCCACTCCTCCCCCCCTCCAGTGCTTCCCGCCGCCTAACAGCTGTTTGGCGGCGCTTAGCACTTTCCAGGAGGGAGGGGGGAGGAGCGGGGACGCGGCACGCTCGGGGAGGAGATGGAGAAGAGGCAGGGCAGGGGCGGGGACTTGGGCGAAGGGGGTGGAATGGGGGCGGGGCGAGGGCGGTGCAGAGGCAGGGGGTGGGCGAGCACCCACCCGGCAGAGGGGAAGTCGGCACCGTAGGGGTGAGTGGCGGGTGGGGGGGGTGAAGAGGCGAGCAGCAGGCGGGCGAGCGAGCGGTGGGTGGGGGACTGACGAGGGACGCAGCAAGCCAGCGGCAGGCTGGGGGATGAGGAAGGGTGTATGGGGGGGGGGGCGAGCGGGACCTGGGGCAGAGTGGGGGCGGAGCCTGGGAGGAGCGGGGGTGGACTGTGTGCGGGGATG
>NC_088687.1:145600539-145653039 GCF_028017835.1 Emys orbicularis | reverse complement strand
CCGGCGGCCGGAGCGCCGCGCCGCCCCCCTCCAGGTGCCGCCCCAAGCACAAGCTTGGTGGGCTGGTGCCTGGAGCCGGCCCTGCCCACCATGTGCGGCTGCGTTTCCAGACCTCCCTGGGGGGAGCTGGACGCAGGCAGCGGGGCAGCGTCTCTTGCAGGGCCAAGGCTCACATGAGGAGTGGTGGGGGTATTAATACCTGCCCCACCGCAGCCTCGTGACATTCAGCGGCTTGGGAACTGGGCTCAGGGGAGCTGGGTTCGAATCCGGGCCCTGCCAGGGCTTGCTGGGCGAGCTGGGGCAAGTCACGCTGCCGTCTGGGTCTCTCCCTGCAGAGCTCCCTGGGAGCCCTTTGGGGTCGAGCCGTCTGCAGCTTGGCGCGTTGCAGCAAGGGGACGGGAGCACCGACCCAGGCGGACACGGCCGCTGGCACACTCTGGCAACATGCCCTGGCTCCGGCGACAAGCGCTGCCCCAGCGAGCAGGAGACGGAGCCCTCAGGCCCACAGCTGGGGCTGCGCGAGGATCAAAGGGGGTCGTGAGCCCAGGGAAACTCCCCTGCGAAGACCAGGCATTGTGGTTTGAACCTGTTGGCAGGTGGAGGCAAACCCAGCCCCCCCCCCCCCCCACGCCGCCGCACACAGCCTATTCCCCACCCCCTCAGCCAAAGCAGGCCCACAGCCCGAGAGCGGAGCTGCCCTGAGACCTGCACCAGGAAATGGCCGTTCCTGGCACTGCTCAGGGCTTGCCCGGCCCCGGGCAATGCCAGCTGGTCTGGTGGCCGGGAACAGAGCCTGAGAAGAAAGGGAACTGGCCCAGAGAGCGTCCCTGCATAGGGCAGGCCAGAGGCTCCCACCTAGGCCTGTGGCGGGGGCCAATGGGGGTCAGGGATTGAGGAGACAGGAATGGAAACGCAGCGAATACAAAGGGGATGGGAGGAGAAGGGGAATGCGACCGAGGGGGAGAGGCAGGTGCCAGGTGGGAGCTGGCTGCAGAGAGGGTCTGGCATGGCCCTTAGAGCTCTCCTGGCCCAGCCTGCAGCCCCGCTGCCCTCTCCACTGGGGAAGGAAGATGCTCCCATGGCAAACAGTCTGCAGCTGGGGCTGGCAGTGCAGCAGCCAACCGACCTGGGGTGCATGGAGACAGCTGCCCCCTGCGGCAGTGCCCAGGCCTTGCCCAGCTGCGTCTCTGTGCCCAGGGCTGTGGCCCCATGGAGCACGTCTGGGGAGCAGGGCGGGAGAGGCTGTGGCCCCATGGAGCACGTCTGGGGAGCAGGGCGGGAGGGGCTGTGGCCCCATGGAGCACGTCTGGGGAGCAGGGCGGGAGGGGCTGTGGCCCCATGGAGCATGTTGGGGGGGTGGCCCCTTAAGCAGGGTAGGGGACTGGAGGTGGTAGCTCCCGTCTGCCCCCTCCCCCCCCCCCCGCCCCACTGCACCATGGTGCTGGCCTGGTGACTGACAGCACAGCTGTTTGCTTCCCTTTGGAATCCAGCTGGCTGGAGCCGGCTGTACCGAGCGTCCCGCCCCTGCCACCAGCAGGAGCCATGGTCAGGGCCAGGCAGCAGCCCGAGGCCCCTCTCATCCTCCCCTCCCCCAGTGCAGGCCGAGCTGCTCCCGGACGTCCTGCCCGCATGGGCACCTGTGTCCCCCCTGCGTCCCCG
Source organism: Emys orbicularis (assembly GCF_028017835.1). Lineage (NCBI taxonomy): Eukaryota > Metazoa > Chordata > Testudines > Emydidae > Emys > Emys orbicularis. Next base: position 145,651,380 of record NC_088687.1, on the reverse strand, counting down.
CGCACTCCGGGGAGCGTGAGCGCTGGGCACAGCATCAGGGTCGTGCCAGCTCCCACATCTGCCCCTGGCCATGGGCTGCTGACACACCCAGGGCTGGGCAAGGGGTGCTGGTGTAACACTGACGGACCCTGGTCGTGGGCAGGCGGGATTGAACCTGGGGCCTCTGGAGCTTAGTTCATGAGCCTCGACTGCATGAGCTAAAAGCCACGTGCCTATTGGCCAAGGATGTAGAGCAGACTCATTAATTTCTCTCTACGTGGTCTCGGTGCCACTCGATGGGACAGACACCACCCCCAGGAGGTGTGCGGGTTACACAGACACCCCCAGGGAAGGGCAGGGGGTGATCCTGCCCCACCGCCGGGGCCCACGCCCCTCAGGCAGGAGCGGCGCCAGGGTTTTTGCCGCCCTAGGCGGGGGGTCCTTCCGTGCTCCGGGTCTTCGGTGGCAATTCTGCGGCGGGGGGTCCTTCCTCGCTCCAGGACCCACCGCAGAATTGCCGCCGAAGACCCGGAGCACAGAAGGACCCCCCCGCCGCAGAATTGCCGCCAGGAGCGGCAAAACGCCGCCCCCCAAATCTTGGTGCCCTAGGCAACCGCCTAGGTCACCTAAATGGAAGCGCCGGCCCTGCCCTCAGGGAAGGTCAGCATGAAGCTCAGAGTGCGGTGGGGGATGGAGTGTGTGTATGTGTGAATGGAGCCCTGGGGCAGGGACTGACATGGGGTTCACCCCCCACCCGTCACGTGTGCCCCACCTTGGGGGAGGGCGAACCTGCCCTGAGGGAGCCTGGGGAGGGGGCTGGCTCCCTATTATCATCAGGTAGCTCAGGCATCACATGCCAGGCCAGGGAAGCCTCAGTGACTGAACTGAGTGGGAGTGGCTGAGCGTGAGGAGGGGTGTGAGGGGCAGTGGATGGGTGGGGGACTGTGGCCCATCTTGCTGGGGCTCCATGGCCAGGCCCTTCCCAAAGGGAACCCCAAACTGACATTGTTCACATACCTTTGGGAGTCGTTTCCTGTGTGGAGATCTAATCCAGCCAATGGCAAGCCCCCTGTTGGGCTCCCTGCAGCAGAGCTGTTCAGCGCAGACCCACTGGGGCCATCTGGGATTTCCCCAGAACTGTGTGAATTTGCAAGATTCATTGGTGTCTAGCTAGATGACAACTGGGAGCTCTCAGATAATGGCAGGGTACATACAGGTCTGTGCCTGAATCCTCATCCCATTCCTGTCCCTATAGTAATTGTAGAAAATTGATAAGGGAAGCCAAGGGACACAAGGAGAACTCTATGGCCAGCAGAATTAAATACAATAAGAAGGCGTTTTTTAAAATGTAAGGAACAAAAAGAATCTTAACAATGGTCTTGGTCCATGACTAGATGGAAACGGTTGAAGTATCAATTATAATGCAGAAAAGGCAGAAGTCTTCAATAAATATTTGCGGGAAAAGAGACAATGTAGTCATTTCATATGATAATCTTTCAATTCCACTAGTGTCTCTGGAGGATGCTAAACAGCATCTACTGAAGTTAAGAGATTTTTGAATCAGCAGGTCCAGTTAACTTGCACCCAAGAGTTTTAAAGGAGCTGGCTGAGGAGCTCCCTGGACCATTCATGTTGATTTCAATAAGTCCTGAAGCACTGGAGAAGTTCCAGAGGACTGGAAGAAAGGGAATGTTATGCCAACATTTAAAAAGAGTAAAGGGGATGATCCGGGTAATAATAGGCCTGTCAATCTGACACCGATTCTGGGTGAGATAATGAGTGGCTGATATGGGACTCGATTAATAAAGATCTCAAGGCGGGTGATGTAATTAATGCGGGTTTATGGAAGATAGATCCTGAATAACTTGCTATCTTGTTCTGATGAGATTACAGGTTTGGCTGATAAAGGTACCAGCTTTGATGTAATGTACTTAGACGTCTGTACGGCGTTCGACTTGGTGCTCGATAACATTTTGATTAAAAAACTAGAATGATATAAAATTAACATGGCCCACATGAAATGGATTAAAAACTAGCTAACTGATCATGTCTCAAAATGTGATTGTAAACAGGGACTGAACATTGAGCGGGTCTGTTTCTAGTGGGGTCCCACAGGGATTGGTTCTTGGCCCTGTGCTATTGAACATTTTTATCAATGACTTGGAAGAAAACATAAACTAAAATTTGCAGATGACACGAAGACAGTGTGTGTGTGTGTGTGTGTGTGTGTGTGTGTGTGTACACCCCCAGGCTGTGTGTGTGCATGCATGTGTGTACACCCCCGGGCTGTGTGTGTGTGTGTGTGTGTACACCCCCAGGCTGTGTGTGTGCATGCATGTGTGTACACCCCCGGGCTGTGTGTGTGTACACCCCCGGGCTGTGTGTGTGTGAGTGTGTAATAATGAAGGGGCAGGTCACTGATGCAGAGCGCTCTGGATCGCTTGGGAAGGTGGGTGAAAACATCCAATGGGTGTTTCAATACAGCTAGATGTAAACATGTACCCCTAGGAACAGAGACCACAGGCAGTACGTAGAGGCTGGGGCTCTATCCTGGGAAGCAGCAACTCTGAAAGAGATTTGGTGAATAATCAGTTGAACACGAGCTCCCACTATGACGCGGGGGCCAAAGAGCGAACGCGCGCCTGGCCTGCATGAACAGGGGAATCTCGGGGAGCAGCAGGGAGGTGATTTTCCCTCTGGATCCGGCACTGGGCGGCCGCTGCTGGGATCCGGTGCCCAGGTCTGGGGCCTGAAATTCCAGAAGGATGGTGATAAATTGGGGAGGGGTCAGAGAAGAGGCACGAGAATGATGAAAGGGTTAGAAACCTGCCTTGTAGTGACAGACTCACAGACTCGATCTGTTTAGTTGAACAAAGAGCAGGTTAAGGGGTGACTTGATCCCAGTCTACAGGTACCTACATAATAAGGGGCTCGGCTCTTCCGTCCAGCCGAGAAAGGTCTAACCAGATCCAAGGGCTGGCAGTTGAAGTTAGAGAAATTCAGCCCGGCAATAAGGGGTAAATGTTTAACCGGGAGGGGAGGGGAATTATCCGTTGGAACAGGTCACCCAGGGTCGTGGGGGATGCTCCGTCCCTGGCAATTTCTCAGTCAAGACGGGACGTTTTGCTCCAAGCTCTGCTCTTGGAATCACTGTGGGGCCGGTTTCTGGCCCGTGCTGGATGGGGGATCAGACTAGATGATCACCATGGTTCCTGCTGGCCTGGGGATCTCTGAATCCCATGTCCTGTGCCCTCTGCCCGTAACCCCAGCCTGTGCTTGTCCCCAGAGCTGGTGCTCTCACCCCGGCCCACACCCCGCACCGTCCCCAGCGTTGAGCAGGCAGGGAGCAGGGATCCAGGCCAGAAGGGTTTGGCTCAGGCCCGTCTCAGCTGCTTGGCTGGGGAAGCCCCCGTGCGAGGTGGGCTCGCTCTGCAGTGCCTCCCCCGTGACGCTGTAAAGCGATTAGCAGGGTGGGAAGAAGCAGCTAAGCGCTTTAATGTGCTTATGCCAATGTGTCGCTTTCTGCCCCTTATATATTATTTAGCGAATCCATCTCAATAACGCCGGCTCTGCGCAGATCTGCCTGGCAGTAATTGAATTAGGGGCGCTCCCAGCCCCACACAGGGCTCAGAAATGCAGAGCAGTTTGCACATGGAAATTGCTTGCAAATGAATTTTCCTTTAATAAGGGGAATAGCTCAGCGCAAAATTAAACTGTCAATGGAGGGGAAAAGTGGGGCACTCACCAAGGAGCAACCGGAAGCGGCTGCATCTGCACAAGCAGGGCCCATCTCCGCCAGACCTGGCACAGCCCCCGAGCCCACCCCCTGGGCCAGGGGGGATACAGGGGAACCCAGCGTGTAATGCGATTACCCATCCCCTCCTGGCTGCGCTGGGCCCTGGGGAGGGGGGTCTGGCCAGCCGGCAGTCCCAGGCAGAGGTGTTACTGGCAAATGATCTATTCATTAACACAGCGCTGCCCTCGCTGGCGTGCACAAGTGCCGGGGTGACCCCCTGCTTAATTAAGCGGAGAGGAGGAGGATTATTATCTCGTTATTTTCAGCTGCTCCGGCCCCGCCCCCCGCCGGGGCTGGTGCAGCAGAGGCAGGGCTGGGGGGCTGCAGGGCTGGGAGCTAATTGCTCAGAAGGGTCCCCAGAGGAAGAAGAAATGAACAACTGCACTTGTTTCCTGTGATTATTTCAGCTCAGCCCCCCCCCCCCCGCCCCCGGGGGCAGGGGGTTCAGCAAACAGCCCGTCCCCAGAGGGGCCTGGGGCCAGGGCCTCCGGCAGCACAGGGCCTATGGCACACAGACAAGCACGGCTGAGCCAGCAGGGGGCACCCTCTGGTCTGTGCCCCCAGGGACGAGCTGGCAGAGCCCAGGGCAGGCTGAAGCCGGGGAAGATCTTGCTGGGGACTGGAGGGATCCGGCTGGGACGCATCCCTCAGGGAAGGGCTGGGGGTCCCAGCTCCAGTGACTGCGGGGAGCCCAGGGGACAGGCTGAGGGGCAACAGAGAGCAGGAATCCAGCCGGGTTTCCCACAGAAAAAGGGCCCCCTCCCCACCTCCCTCCCCCAGCACAGCCTCCAAATGGGCCGGGGTCAAACTCCCAGCCAAATGGGGTGGTGGGATTTGCATTTCAAAGGCGCTGGCTGTGAGCAAACAGGGCAGCTCCCCTCCCCCCACCTCCCGCCAAGGGGGAGGGACCATTGACCTTGGCATGGGAGATACAGGGCCAGAGTGTAAGTGTGTGGGGAGGTCCCTCTGCCCTGCCCTGGCCCCACGGTGCTTGCCCACTACCAGCCATGCACCCCAGGGATGCAGCCCCCTCTGGGCTGGAGGGCAGCAGCCAGGGGGCACCAGGGCAAACCCTGACCCCACTGCACGGTACCCATGGGGCAACCAAGAGCTCAGCCCCCCCAGAGCCCCCCGCTCGCCTGCTGCAGGTCCAGAGCAGGAGGAATTGGAGTCCTGAGCGACCCCCAGCCTTGCTTAGTCTTCGTCTGCACCATGGGGTGCCCCAGATTAAGGTCTCTGGGTGGGGCCGAGGGTCTGTCCACTCCCCCGATAGTGGGTGGCAGGGGGACGTCTCCCCCCAGCTGGGTGACTCAGGCTCCCTCATGTCCCCCGGCATCCCCTCCCCTGCAAACACTCAGGGGTGACCTCCACTGACCGGCTTAGCCAGAGAAAAGCTCTCCCCATAGCCCCCCACCCCCTAGCACCACATATCCCCCATAGCACCCCCTATCTCCCTGCACCCCCTATCCCCATAGCACCCCCTATCCCCCTGCATCCCCTACCCCTATCTCCCCCCTACCCCATAGCACCACATATCCTCCATAGCACCCCCCATCCCCATACCACTCCGTATCCCTCTGCTCCCCTATCCCCCATATCTCCCCATATTGCCCATATCTCCCCCATCCCCCTGCACCCCATACTCCCATATCTCCCTACCCCCTTAGCACCACATATCCCCTGCATCCCCTATCCCCATAGCCCCCACCCCATAGCACCCCCTAAGCACCTCATCCCCATAGCACCCCTATTCCCCTGCACCCCCTACCCCCATATCCCCCCTACCCCCACATATTCCCCTGCACCCCATCCCCATATCCCCCCTACCCCCATAGCACCCCTATTCCCCTGCACCCCCATAGCACCACATATCCCCCTACCCCCATAGCACCGCATATCCCCCTTAGCACCCCCATCCCCATACCACTCCGTATCCCCCTGCTCCCCTATCTCCCATATCTCCACATATCGCCCATATCTCCCCATATTCCCCTGCACCCCCTACCCCCATAGTCCCCTGCAGCCTATCCCCCTATCACCCCATCTCCCCCTATCCCCATAGCACCCCATCCCCATCTGCCCCTTAGCCCCCTGCACCCCTATATCCCCCATATCCACCTCACACAGTATCCCTCTGTCCCCCTGAATCCCATGTGCCCCTGCATCCTGTAGGTCTAATATCCCCTGTATCTCCCTGAACCCCATATCCCCCTCACACAGTGCCCCATGTCCCCCTGCACCCTGTATCCCCCCTCACACAGTGCCCCCATGTCCCCCTGCACCCCATGTCCCCCTCACACAGTGCCCCATGTCCCCCTGCACCCCGTGTCCCCCTCCACCCCTATCCCCCTCACACAGTGCCCCATGTTCCCCTGCACCCCATGTCCCCCTCACACAGTGCCCCATGTCCCCCTGCACCCCGTATCTCCCTGGCCCTTTAAGGGGTGATGGGTCCAGCTGCTCCCGGGTGGAGAGGCCCATGGCAGGCTGCCACGTGGCTATCACAGGCCGTCTGGGCGGGCGATAGAAACAGACGCCGGGAGCCGAGGGCGGCACGGGGGAGCTGGGCTGGAGCTGGCTGCTGGGGAGCCTGCCTGAGCCATTGCCCAGCCCCAGGAGGGCGGGGGGCCCTTAGCCAGGGGAAGGCCTGGGCCTGGGAGGCCAGGGCTGGGGGGAGTGCAGGGTTCTGGGCCAGGCTGGGGTGTGGCAGGGACCGTCCACACCCTACGCCCCCCCCCCCCCCAGCAACCTGTCTCATGCCTCCTCTAGTGCCCCAGCTTTGTCTTGGGCCAGAAGGGCCCATCAGAGGGTTCGTCTGACTCCCTGCGCGGCACAGGCTGTTCCATGCCCACTAGTCTAGGAGCTGGGGGGGGGGCAAGACCCCTCCCTTCCGGTTCCCCGACACCTTCTGGTTCTTCGCCCCCGGACGGCCTGGCCCTGGGGGTGAGAGTCAAGTCCTGCGTGTCGCTGCTGTCCCAGGCAGTGGGGCAGCGCCTCTGGCTGGCTGCAGTAAGACGCAGTTTGTTGGGTTGTGGCCAATTCCCAGGGCTTGCACCAGCCTCTCCACCGCGTTAGTCCCCACGCCCCCGGCCCGCAGACTTTCCTACCAGCTCGACCCCGACACAAAGTGTAGCTAGCACCGGACCCTGGGGCTGTGCCAGAGGTGGCTTCCCTCACTGACATCTCCCCAATAACAGCCACATGGTGAGACCTGGCCCGGAGCTGATGGGTGCCCTGTTAGCGCCATGTGATGCCAGCTGGTCCGTCACAATGCCCTGTGGTACCTGGCCCCGTGCCATGGAGAATCCAGGTAACAGCTCCCGCTAGCGAACGTCCCACGCACCAGCCCGCGTGTGTGGAGCCAGGGAGCCCAGCTCGGGGGTTGCTGCCAGCCGCGTGCTCTGAGGGGTCCCCTCCATCCATCCCGTTACACCCCGGGGCCCAGCTCTCCAGCAGCAGAGCCACCCAGCAAACCGGGCTCAGGGGGTGTCTGAGCCGACCCCTCTCCCCGTCAGGGCGGTGTGGGACCGACCAGGAAAACTGTCCTGTTCTTGGGGGCAGGCGTGACAGCTGTCGCGTGGCACAGTGCTACAGGAAGGTCGCAGGTCCCAGGGTCCGAGGGCTGGCGTCCCTGGCATCCCAAGGCAACGATCTCAAATCCCCGTGCTGGGGGGAAGGGCACGCCATCCCTTCGTACAGAGGGGAGATGGAGGCACAGGGGGAGGCGACAGGCCGAAGGGAGGGGAGGCAGAGAGACGTGTGGGGCAGGGACCCTAGTGGCAATGCGGAGAGCTGGGGCTGCAGTGCCCTGGTGGGGAGATGCACAGGGTGCGGGGGCACCAGGCTCTCTAGGGGCTGGGGAGCTGGGGTTGGTAGCATCGTTTCCCTGGTGCCTTGCAGTGCGGTTCTCTGACCCTGGGGCCCTGCAGAGCTGATCACAAACTCACCAAGCCAAAGTCCCTCGGCATGGCTGGGGCGCCAAGGTCTCAGGGACCTGAGCGGGGAGGGATGCTGGCTCTAGTGTAGGGCAAACCCCCCCACCAGCCCCTCCATCCTGTGCACGGAGTTAAGTCACCCTGCACTAGCCCAGACTGCGAGTGGGGCTAGGCCCAAGTGGGGCCAGGGGCAGCCCAAGAGGGAGCTATTAAAGGACGTTCAGGTCAGCTGAGGAGAGTGAGTGGAGCCAGGCCTGAGCAGAGCGATCACTGCTTCTCAGCCACCCCTGCACAACACAAATAAACCACCTGAGGGCAGCCAGCAGCAGGAGGTGCCAGTGTTAAGGCTGCCCAGAGAACCTTAACTCTGCCCCTTGGGCCTGGGCACCATTCGGTTACAGTCTTTAGTGCCAGAATCCTACAATGTGGGTGGCACTGTGCCCAGCCTCGGTCACTGCACATGCAGTCAGCCCAAAGTGGAGAGGAGAGGGCTCCTCGTTCACTGCCAGCCTGTAGCAGAGTCTCACATTGGGGACCCAGCCGCCATCAGGGCCCCGTGTGTAGAACCACAGTGCGGAAGGAATTCCCCACACTCTGGGTAAGTGGCTAATCCCCTGCCCTGGTTAAAACGTGCCCCGTATTTCCAGGTGGAATCTGGCCAGTTTCGGCTTTCAGCCGTCGGACCTTTGTGTGCCAGATGAAAGCGCCCTCTGCTGTTGGCAGCCTCCTCCCCGAGCGGCTTCAGGCTGGAGCCGGCGTGTCTCTTCCTGAGCCCGTCATCCTTCCATAGCTTCCTTCTAGAGCGCGGCCCCCAGGGCTAGCCAGGGCTGGGCTCCCCGAGGAGCTGCTGCACAGGCCCCCAGTGCGAGACGCTCCCTGCCCCGCTGAGCCAACGCGCTCCAGGGACGAAGGGAGGCCTGGCCCCATTGCAAGGTGCAGGGAAGCCCAGCCTGTGGGGCTGTCCCAGCACAGACAAGGCCAGCGTCACAGACCGCATTCTCCCGAGGCCGTCTGGCGCCGCCCCCCTGGCACTGGCAGGCCCTGAGTCCGGGCAGTCCCTCTCGGAGCGGGCGTGGCGAGTGCGTCTGAGCCACTTCCCCCAGCGTCCCCCGGGGGCGCTCCTCCAGCCATTCCCAGCCAGCGGGCGTGGGAACCCCCTGCCCACGAACACCTCAGCCCAGGGCAGGGCCCCATTGTTGTGGGACCTGAGACCGGGATCCCTGGAGGAGCTGTGCCGCAGCCGGGCTGGGCTATTTCTAAAGGGGGCGGCAGGAAGCAGGCAGGCAGGACGGTCTCACCACGGCCGCTTCCTTCCCCGTCTGCAAATAGCCGGCAGTGCGGCCTGCAGAGCCCCCAGGGACGGGGACGGGCTCCTCTGCTCGGGTGCAGGCTGGCGAAGGGGGGCAGCTAGTAGCCCTCCTCCTGCCGTCCCCCCAGCTCTGCTCTCAGCGGCGCCAGGCGGCGGGAGAGTCACATCAGAGCTGGCAGGGCCAGACGGGACCTCTGCCTCGCCCCGCTCAGGGCCTGCAATGCTGGCTAGACGGGCTCCGTACCCTCCGGAGCAGCGGGAGTGAGTGCGCGGCCACCTCGGCCCGTAGCTGGCCCCGCAGTGCCGGAGGGCAGACGCTTCCCACTGCAAGGGAAGGGGGTTTCCATGGCGGCAGGGGCTCCGTGTACCACGCCGGTGGCTGGGGCAAAGGACTCGTTTGCCACGGGCCTGGCAGCGTATCGACGCCGGGGGTCAGGTTGGGGTAGCCCCGGTGCTCTGGGGTTCCTTCCCTCACAGGCCTGAGTGCTGCAGCTGCATCACCTCATGTGGCTGAGCCCGCAGGCCTGGACATGGCGCTAGGCAGCTGTGGCGGGCAGGTACCACGTGCCGTGGGGCAGGTACCACGTGCCGTGGGGCAGGTACCATGTGCCGGGGGGCAGGCGCCGTGGGCTGGGGGCCAGGTACCAGTGCTGGGGGCTGAGGGGCAGGTACCAGTGCCGTGGGGCAGGTACCACGTGCCGTGGGGCAGGTATCATGTGCCGGGGGGCAGGCGCCGCGGGCTGGGGGCCAGGTACCAGTGCTGGGGGCTGAGGGGCAGGTACCAGTGCCGGGGGGCAGGTACCAGTGCTGGGGGGCAGGTGCCGCAGGCTATGGAGCAGGTTCCGTGGGCTGAGGGAGGCAGGTACCACGTGCCGAGGGGCAGGTACCACATGCTGAGGGGCACGTACCAGTGCCGGGGGGCAGGTGCCGCACATGAGGATCGATACCAGGGCCATTCTGCCCAAGCCGGGGGCCAGGCCATTGCTGGGAGTGGGGGGCTCTGGACTCAGGGTGGGGAATGGAGCAGTCCTGGCCCCCCGGGGGTGGCATTTGAGGGCATCTACCCCTCTGGCAAGGGCCCCGGCAGGTGGTGCCTGGGCCTTGCGCTGCCCCCTGCTGAGGGATTTCCCCTCCATGTGCAGCGGGGCCTCTCCCATCAGGGGGTGCTGTGGGGGCCGGGCAGGAGCTGTTTCCTTTCATTTCCAAGGGCCCCACCACCTCTCCCAGGCTGCCCCCTCTGGGGTGGGGCCCGCTGGCAGCTTAGCACTGCAGGGAGCAGAGGAAAATCAGCCATCCCTCCCTGTGTCGCAGGGTATCCAGCCTGCTCCTCATTGGCCCTGCTGGGGGCGCTGGGATAATTGTGAATGACTGCCAGGGACCCGGGGCGGGAGCAAGAAGCCAGGTGTGGGTGGTGAGAGGAGCTCAGAGTGGCAGGGGCAGGACCCAGGGTCTAGGGGTTAGAGCCGAGGGGCTCAGAGTCTCTTGAGAGGGGAGTGGGGTCTAGTGGTTAGAGCAGCGTGCATGGGGGAACGGGTCTGGGGGGTGGGTTAGAGTCAGGACTCCTGGGTTCCATGTCAGCTCTGGGAGAAGAGTTGGGTCTAGGGGTCAGAGCGTTAGCGCAGCATGTGTGTGTTTGGGGGTGGGGTTGGCGTTAGGACTCCTGGGTTCTCTTCCTAGCGGTGTCCCTGGCAGGCGGAAGCAGGGCCCGGGGCACTGGGGCTGCGCTCGGCAGACGAGAGTGGGTCCCGGGGTGTCCCCAGCGGGCGGGAGCGGGGCTGCGCTCGGCAGACGAGAGCGGGGCCCAGGGCACTGGGTGTCCCCGGCAGGTGGTGCGGGGCCCGGGGTGTCCCCGGCAGGCGGGAGCGGGGCCCGGGGTGCTGGGGCTGCGCTCGGCAGACGAGAGTGGGGCCCGGGGTGTCCCCAGCGGGCGGGAGCGGGGCTGCGCTCGGCAGACGAGAGCGGGGCCCAGGGCACTGGGTGTCCCCGGCAGGCGGTGCGGGGCCCGGGGTGTCCCCGGCAGGCGGGAGCGGGGCCCAGGGCACTGGGTGTCCCCGGCAGGCGGTGCGGGGCCCGGGGTGTCCCTGGCAGGCGGGAGCGGGGCCCGGGGCGCTGGGGCTGCGCTCGGCAGACGAGAGCGGGGCCCAGGGCACTGGGTGTCCCCGGCAGGCGGTGTGGGGCCCGGGGTGTCCCCGGCAGGCGGGAGCGGGGCCCAGGGCACTGGGTGTCCCCGGCAGGCGGTGCGGGGCCCGGGGTGTCCCTGGCAGGCGGGAGCGGGGCCCGGGGCGCTGGGGCTGCGCTCGGCAGACATGCGGATTTCATTAGGCTGCCCGAGGAGCCGGGAACTGCAGCTCACCCCCTCGCCGGGGCGATGAACAGAGGAAATGGCTCGTCTGAGCCGCTGACAGGCCCGAGCCGCGCACGGAAGATAAATGACCCGGCGATGAAAGTTTCGCCCGCTGACCGAGCTCACCTGAGCAGGGCCTGGCTGGGGGCGGGCTGGGACGAGGTGCCCGCCAGGCCTGGCACTGCCACCCCAGAGCCTGACAGCTGGGAGGGAGTTCAGGCTCGAGCAAGGGGGGGTGACGGAGGGGCCCCCGGGGGGACATTACGGGGGCCAAACCCGTCTGGCTCGGCAGAACGCGGGGGGGGGCAGGCGTATGTGAGGGGAACCAACCCAGGGGGAGGGAGGTGGGGGGCTGGGTCCCAGGGGCATCCTGCCAGCCCCAGGGGAGGGGCCGAGTGCAGGAGCCCAGTGAGCCCCCCCCATCCCACCAGCTCTGCTCACGGAGGGGAAATCCCTGGGCAGCGGCCAGCGGGAGGCCCAGGCACCACCTGCCGGGGCCCTTGGCAGAGGGGTAGATGCCCTCAAGTGCCACCCCCGGGGGGCCAGGACTGCTCCATTCCCCGCCCTGAGCCTCCCACTCCCAGCAATGGCCTGGCCCCCGGCTTGGGCAGAATGGCCTGCTCCATTCCCTGCCCTGCAGCCCAGGGTACCTGCCCCCACCCCCGCAGCCAAGGTCACCTGCCCCCCCCCCCCCCCCCCCCCCACACACACACACCTTGTGACAAAGTGGGACTGTTCTCAATGTGGTCTTTGAATGCTGAGCGGGGAGTGTTGGCAGGGGAAGGTTGCAGGGGAGTTTGGCTGGGGGGCTGCATTGGGGGATGGGAGACGGGCCTGGAGGGAAGTTACCTGAGCAGGTAACCTGAGAACCAGGAGGGGGGTGGGGCCAGGTGACACCCCTGCCCAGGAAATGGACAAAGGCTGGGGGAGGGGCCGGCGGGAGGCTGAGGGAGACGCTGAAGGGAGTTTCAGTTTGCAGCTGGCTGGGGAAATGGAGGGGAGCCCAGATGGGGTCTGGCCTCCCTGCCCCCCCCCCCCCAAGATGGACCTGACTGGGGAGTCCTGTTGTCTGTGCCTGCAAGACCTGTCTTGGACTTTGTTCCTGTTGTCTAAATAAACCTTCTGCTTTACTGGCTGGCTGAGAGTCCCGGTGAATCGCAGGAAGTGGGGGGTGCCGGGCCCTGACTCCCCCACACTCTGTGACACACCTACCCACCCCACCCCCACACACCTACCTACCCCCCGACACACCCCTACCCACCCGTCTGTTCCCCGGGCCCACCCCCAGACACCTACCCACCCCCACCCCCACACACCTACCTACCCACCCGTCTGTTCCCCGGGCCCACCCCCAGACATCTACCTACCCACCCCTCTGTTCCCCAGACCCACCCCCACACATCTACCCACTCCCACCCCCCCCCACACCTAACCACCCCCGACACATCCCTAGCCACCCGTAAATTCCCCGGGCCCACCCCCACACATCTACCCACTCCCACCCCCCCACACACCTAACCACCCCCGACACATCCCTAGCCACCTGTAAGTTCCCCGGGCCCACCCCCACACAACTACCCACCCCACACCCACACACCCATCTGTTCCCCGGGCCCACCCCCACACGTCTACCCACCCCCACCCCCAAACACCTACCCCCCAGACACATCCCTACCCACCCGTCTGTTCCCCAGACCCACCCCCACACATCTACCCACCCCACCCCCACACACCCGTCCGTTCCCCAGACCCACCTCCACACATCTACCCACCCCCACACACCCATCTGTTCCCCAGACCCACCCCCACACATCTACCCCACACATCTACCCCCCCCACCCCCACACACCCATCTGTTCCCCAGACCCACCCCCACACATCTACCCCCTCACCCCCACACACCCATCTGTTCCCCAGACCCACCCCCACACATCTACCCACCCCACACACCTACCCACCCCCCACACCCATCTGTTCCCCAGACCCACCCCCACACATCTACCCCCTCACCCCCACACACCCATCTGTTCCCCAGACCCACCCCCACACATCTACCCACCCCCACACACCTACCCACCCCCACACACCCATCTGTTCCCCAGACCCACCCCCACACATCTACCCACCTCCACACACCCGTCCGTTCCCCAGACTCACCCCCACACACCCACCCACCCCCACCTGACCCCCACACACCCAGACACCCCCACACACCCGTCTGTTCCCCAGACCCACCTCCACACATCTACCCACCCCCACACACCTGTCTGTTCCCAAGACCCACCCCTACACACCTGCCCACCCCGTACCCCACCCCTACACAACTACCCTCCCCCGACACATCCCTACCCACCTGTCCGTTCCTCAGACCCAACCCCACACACCTACCCACCCACGCCTACCCACCTACCCACTCGCACCCCCATCCCCCTACCCACTGCCAGACACACCTCTACCCACCCGTCCGTTTCCCGGGCCCACCCCCAGGCACCTCCCACCCCCACACACCTACCCACCCCCAGACAGACTCCTACCTCCCACACCTACCCATTCATCCCATCACACCCCCAGACAGACCCCTACCCACCCATCCATTCCCCAAACCCTCCCCCACCCCCAGACACACCCTCACCAACCCATTCATCCTGTCACCCCCCTCACACCTGGCCGTCCATCCTATCACACCCCTAACCCCAGACACACCCCTACTCACCTATCCATCCTGTCACCCCCACCCCCCCAGATACACCCCCTGATGCCCTCCCCATCCATCCTGTCACAGACACACACCCCCATACCTCCCACCCCCGACACACACCCTACTCACCCACCCATTCTCAGACAGAGCCCTCTCCCCATCCATCCACCCACCCACCCCTCCCCCAGACACAGCCCTTGTCACCCTGGCACCACGTGGGTGCCTAGCTCACAGACACCCCAGGCTGGTGGGATGGTCTCAGTTCAGATTTCACCAACCCAGGGAGACGTGTGAGCGCCTGAAGCCTGCACCAGTCTGACTCCGGAGTCCGCTCCCGTCCCCCTGCCCGGCGGGACAGAGCGAGCGCTGGCCCCAGACCCGAGAGCCCAGGTCAATGAGCACCTCAGCTCTCCCAGCAGGGCAGCGCTTGCAGCCAGGCCTGGAGCAGGGAACCTGGGCACAGCGCTGAGTTACCGGCCCTGGCTTTGAACGGTGACAGAGCTGTAATTCCGTCAGCTCTGAATGTCTTAGGGCCAAGCCCGGTCGGCCCTGGGGGTCTCTTGTCAGCTGTTTGATTTCCTTCTGCCACAATTCGAGCTGATGGGACAAGCCCTTTCTGTGGGTCTAAGGGGCAATTAACAGAGACTGTGTGTTGTGCTGTCCCACAATGGCCCCTTCAGTCTGAGAGGCTGGACGGGAGAGCAGCCCTCCCACGGGGTCACAGTCACAAAGTAAAAACCGAATATTACCCTATGGCAGGGGTGACAGAAATGACCGGGGAGATGACTGCCGGCAGCCACCGACCAGCCACGGGGTTCGAAGCCAACCCCCGTCTCAGCCGCACGGACCCAGGGGGACAAACTGGTGTCCAGCGATGAATTTGTCAGTGCTCAGCTCTGTGGGTGTGTCTGTGGCACTACTGCAGTGTCCCAGACACTCTTCACACACGCGCAGGGATGGGCCCCAGGCCTGGCTGCCAGGGGGCCGGGCTCAGGGCAGGGAGCACTGCCACGGGCTGCAGGCAGGGGTGTGTGTGCTGGGCATGAGGGTTGGTGGAGTGGCTGCGCCGTCCCTCCACAGTCTCGGTGCCAGCGGACAGCGTGAGGCAGCGCTGGGCATGCCCACGGGGTGAGCAGCGGGCGCGGGCTCCTGTCCATCTGAGCGCTGGCGTCCCTGGCTCCATGCGGCTCTGGCCTGGCCCAGTGCTGGGGGGGCAGCTCTGCCTGTCTGCTTTTATTGCTGAGAGCGCAAGGCAAGAAATCATTTCGTTCCTGGAAACTTTATTAACCCCGCTCCTCGGGGGGAGGGGGGGGGACAGACACGTGATTGCAGTGAAATATCGGCCCCCCGCGATCAGCCTTCCAGCCTCCCCCCCAGTAATTACAGCTCCCGGAGCCTCAGACAGTCCCTGCCACAGCCCAGAAAGGGATTCGCCTCAGCCCAGCGGGGCCAGAACAGGGCACAGACCTCGGAGCAGCACCAGACCTGGCTCTTCGAGGGCTCTAGGAGAAGCAGCGGGGGCTAGTGGTTAGAGGAGCACGGGGCATCAGGACCCTGGCTGCTGTGCCGGGCACTGCTACTGGTTCACTGCGCTCCGGCCTACGCTGCAGCCCCGTATATGTACAAGGACGTCACTCAGGGTGTGACTAGTCCACCGGCCTGACCCCCGTGTCGGCGGGAGAACGACTCCAGTAAAGCACTGCATCGCGCAGCATTTCACGTAGACGTGCCGTGTGACCAGAGCCGAGTCCCCAGCTGGGCCAGGCTGAACTCCTGCAAGATCCCGGGGACTCCTGGCAGTGGCCCGTGGGGGAGCCTTTGCTGCGCCCTCCTGGGAGCTGTTCCCGAGGTTCATCCCCCCCAGGTTAAACGTCGGTGCTTTCGCTCCAGGCTGACATGTCTGCGCCGGCCCCAGCCATGGGCTGTCCCCCGGCCCTCAGGACGCTCTGCCCTCAGGGAGCTGCTCCGGGCTGTGTCTGTGTAAGCTGGCGCAGACTCACCCCCGCGGCGCCTCCTGCTGGTTACTTCCGGGAATTAGCTCTCCAGCTTCCGGAGCGCCCTCTTCAGCCCGGTGTCTCGCCGTCACTGCTGGGCCCTGTGTCCCTACCGGACCCCGGTGCCCCTTTAACTGGGTGCTGCCCCCCCCCAGCAGTACCCCTGCAATTCTGGGTCTCCCCCTCCCAGGGGAACCCCCACCCAGCCTCAGAATATGGCTACTGCCAGTCCCCATCTAGCCCCCGCTCACTGGGGCAGACTGCAGTGTACACGCCATTCATCACTTTGCCTACACCAGGCTACCCCTCTGTAGCCCCAGTACCTGTCCTGGCCTTCAGCAAGGCCTGCAGCCTGGGGGTTCTCCAGGCCAGGGCTCCCTAGCTCCTTTAGCTTTTCCCCAGCCCTGCTCCACTCTGGGTACCTTTCCCTACGTCTAAGCCGCCAGGCCCTTCTCCCTCAACAAGCAGAGAGAGATGCCCCATCTACCCCTGGCTTCCCTGCCTTTATCGGGCCAGCTGAGTCTGTCTGGGGCATGGCCCCAGCTGCAGCCACTTCCCCCAATCAGCTCAGCCTAAAAGCTGCTTTCTCCAGCCACCCCCACCCCCCAGGGCTGTTTTTAACCCCTCTGGACCGGAGCGGGGTGACCACCCCGCTACAGTCTGTGTCTGGCTGGTGCTTTGAGATCCTCGCGGGGGAGGACACCACAGCGGAGAACGCAGCCACGGAGGACACCACCCGCTCCCAGCAACTGGGCTCTCCCGTGTCCCTCGGAGCCGGGAGCTGGCGGGGGGCGTGCGGGAGAGCGAGACGGAGACCTGCTGCTCTGTGCCCATGGGTCTCGCCTTGCCGGAGTCCCTGGGCCCAGCAGCTTGGCTGGAGCAGGGGCCCCTGCGCCCCGCAATCCGGCTACCAGCAGCTCGGAGCGTCTCCTCGCCTCGGTGGCCATGGCCGTGCCGCCCTCGGAAAGGCCCATTTGTCTCTGCCTCTTTGCCCAAGTGCAGCAGCAGTTAATCCCTGTCCCGTCGCCCTCGGCCCCAGCGCAGATTTACTGGTACTTAATCGTGACCTTTCAAAGGGAGCCAGGCGGGGAGGCCAGGGGTGAAGAGGCAGGAGCCAAAGGTCAATCGCTCCTTTCATCCCTCAAGTCACACACGCTAGGCGGAGGGAGTCAGTTCATCGGTGGTGCAGTCTGGCTCCCTGCCAGGCCGGGCAGCTCACCCCGTCCCAGCCTGGCTCCCTGCCCCGCAATGCAGCAGCGTGAGCCGCTTGGGGCCCCGGCTGGACTAGCTGGGTCCAGCCCACCTGCTGCAACACGGACATTGCAGAGAAGCGAAGCTTTTCCTTCCCGCCAGGCTCCGCCCAGGTGCTGGGCAGGCCGAGGCAGCGGCAGAGCTGAGGAAGCAGAAGGAAGGTTCTGGCTCAGCGATAACCCAGAGCAACGATTGGGTCAGGATCGTCTGGGGCACCCAGCAGTCCTGCGGGAGCAGGAGATGGCAGAGGCTCAGCTCCCAGTACACGCGGTGCCCATAGCACGGGACAGGAGCGCAGGAATTCATAGATTCATAGATTCTAGGACTGGAAGGGACCTCAAGAGGTCATCGAGTCCAGTCCCCTGCCCGCATGGCAGGACCAAATACTGTCTAGACCATCCCTGATAGACATTTATCTAACCTACTCTTAATGTAGGATCTGTTTTTAAAACGGTGACCCAGGCAAGTCCAGAGCCATGAGCCTGACTTTGGTAGCCAGAAAATCGGTCAGAAGAAATCACTGAAGAGAGCGTTCGAAGGCAGCTGGGTAAATAAGATGTCCTAGGATCTATCCAGAGAGAAATCACACCTCATTAGTCTGTTAGGGCTCTCTGCACCTGTCAGTTAAATAGCAGATGGAGGAGAACTGGCTGATAACAGAAATGGCTATAAAAATAAATAAATAAATAACAAATGGAATCAGAAGTTAGGAATTGAAGAAAAGTGATAAGGGAAGCCAAGGGACACAAGGAGAAATCTATGGCTATCAGAATTAAAGACAATAAGAAGGAATTTTAAAAAATCTATTAAGAATAAAACCAACATGGGTTTATGGCAAATAGATCCTGTCAAATGAACTTGGTATCTTGTTTTGATGAGATTACAAGTTTTGTTGATGACGGTAATAGTGGTGATATAATATAATTAATTAGACTTCTGTAAGGCATGAGATTTTTATTAAAAAACTAGAAAGACATAAAATCAAGATGGCACACATTAAATGGAGTAACAGGGGACTGATAGGTCTCCAAATGTAACTGTAAGCGGGCTCATTGGGTGGCCGTGTTTCCTGCAGGGATCGGTTCTTGGCCCTGTGCTATTTAACACTATTCTCAATAGCCTGCAAGAAAACATACAATGATCCCCGATAACGTCTGAGATGCAGGGCCGGCTCCAGGCACCAGCTTAACAAGCAGGTGCTTGGGGCGGCCAAGGGAGAGGGGCGGCACCTGCGGCAATTCGGGGGTGGCAGGTCCCTCACTCCCTCTAGGAGCGAAGGACCTGCCGCCGAACTGCCGCCGCCGATCGTGGCATTTTTTTTTTTTTTTCCAATTGCCGCCGCTGATCGCGATCGCAGCTTTTTTTTTTTTTTTTGCTTGGGGCGGCAGAAATGCTGGAGCCGGCCCTGCTGAGATGACACAAAACGTGTGTGTGAGGGGGTAAATAAGGAAGAGGCAGGTCGCTGACGCAGTGCGATCTGCATCGCTTGGTAAGCTGGGTGCAAGTCAACAATGTACATTTTAGGAGAGCTGGACGTAAGCATGTACCCCTAGGACCAGAGCCCGCAGGCCGTACGTACCGGCTGCAGCGACTCTGACAAAGCTTTGGGGGTCGTGGTGGATGATCAGCAGAACAGGAGTTCCCAGGGGGAAGCTGGGACCAAGCGCTAAAGCGACCCTGGGATGCATGAACAGGGGAGTCTCGAGAGGAGCAGGGAGGTGATTTGATCTCAGAGTTTGGCGCTGGTGCAGTGTGTGAATCTGCAGCTGGCACGAAGCGATTGAGGGGAGCCGAGCCCAGAGGAGCCCGGGAGGGATCTGCCCCGGGAGGGGAAAGGGCAGTGCACTGCCAGGCACAGGGGGATTCAGGTTTGACAAATGCAAAGTAACGCACTCAGGCTGCTTAAGGGACAGGCTGGAGAATAATCTGAGAACAGTCTAGGGCCCCCCTTTAAACCCACAGGCCGCCCTGCGCTGGGGCATGGTGTGCAGTTCTGGGCAGCTCAGGAAGGGCACAGCCAATTCCGAGATGCAATTCAACCAGGAGAAATGCAAAGTGCTGCACTTGGGAGGGAACCATCAGTTGCACTAATACAAGATCGGCAATGACGGCCTAGGAAGGAGCGCGGCAGAAAGGGATCTGGGGGTGGATCACAAGCCAAATATGAGCAAACAGTGTAACGCTGCTGCAAAAAAAGCGAACGTCATTCTGGGATGTATTAGCAGGAGTGTTGTGAGCAAGACACGAGAAGTCATTCTGCCGCTCTGCTATGCTCTGGTTAGGCCTCAGCTGGAGTATTGTGTCCAGTTCTGGGCGCCACATTTCAGGAAAGATGTGAACCAACTAGAGAGAGTCCAGAGAAGAGCAACAAAAATGATGAAAGGTCTAGAGAACGTGAGCTGTGAGGGAAGACAGAAAAAATTGGGGTTGTTCAGTCTGGAGAAGAGAAGACTGAAGGGGGACATGATAACAGTTTTCAAGTATGTAAAAGGTTGTTATAAAGAGGAGGGTGATAAATTGTTCTCCTTAGCCACTGAGGACAGGACAAGGAGCAATGGGCTTACACTGCAGCAGGGGCGGTTTAGGTTGGACATTAGGAGGCACTTCCTGTCAGGGTGGTGAAGCACCGGACTAAATTGCCCAGGGAGGCTGTGGAATGAGCCAACACCCTGGAGGTGTTTAAGAGCAGGTCAGACAAAGCCCTGTGAGGGGTGGTCTAGGAGGTAATACTGAGTCCGGCCTAGTGAGGTCCCTTCCAGCCCTGCATTTCTAGGATGGGAATGACAAGGGCCTGGAGAGGTGAGAAAGCTCAGGACTGGAGAGAAGGCAGCTCAGCCCCTGCTGTTCACCTCCTCACAAGACAAGAACAAGGGCCCGCTGGATACAGCTGGAAGGCAGCACGTGTAGAACTGATCCAAGGACACGCACTGTCCCTGCCAGCCCCTTTCAGGGCGAGGGTAGAACACGCTGTCACGGAGTATGGGGGAACTCAGGGCCCTGCACCCCCGGCTTCCTGCGATTCACCATGACTCTCAGCCAGCCAGTAAAGCAGAAGGTTTATTTAGACGACAGGAATACAGTCCAAGACAGGTCTTGCAGGCACAGACAACAGGACCCCCCTCAGTTAGGTCCATCTTGGGCTCCTAGGGCGCCCCAGCCCCCTTGCGAGGTCAGAGCCCCGTCTGCCTCCCAGCCATATCACCAGCCAGCTTCTGAGACTCTGCCTTCAGCGACCCCTCCCACAGCCTTTGTTCAGTTTCCCGGGCAAAGGTGTCACCTGGCCTCTAACCCCTTCCTGGGTTCTCATGTTACATGCTCAGGTATTCTCCGTCGGTCAGTCTCCCATCCCGCAATGCAGACTATCCTAGCCACACTCCCCTGTCAGCATTCACAGACCACGTTAGGAACAGTCCCAGTTCGTCACACCTGCCCATGGGAACAGGGACAGTGGGTGCAGCGGGAGCCCGGGCGCTTGGCTCTGGTTGCAGGGCCTGGCAGGCTGCATGGCTAGTGGCCGGGCTGGGACGGGACAGCCCAGGATGCTCTGTCAGGGGACGTTGTTTGCCCCACACCGGGGGAGGGAGGAGGGAGGCTCCTGGCTGCTCTGCTGGGTGAATTGGAGCTTTAATTAATGGCACCGTGTCACAGTGGGGGGAGCTCATCCCCCACGCCCCAGGGGCTCTGTGAGGAGGGGCACAGCTCCATGACGGCATCTCCCCCCCCCCCCCCACGCTCCTGCTCTGGGGCTGGCCCTGGGTGCCAGGCAGGAGGGGTGGAGGTTGCTCCTGCCTCCGGTGCTGGCTGGCTGGCGAAGGACATGCAGACGGCCCCTTCCCGGCTGTAGGCTGTGCTGAGGGCTCCAGCTGGGGCCCGTCACAGCACCGGGGGATGAGCCAGAGGGGCCTGGAGAGTGGAGGCTCGTGGGCAGCTCCAGCCTAGGGGAATAACCCACAGCCTTACAGGACAGGAGTGGGCGAGAGAGCCCGGGGAAGAGGCAGCAAATGAGATGGGCTCGGGCCCACGGGCTGCAGGAGCTGTGTGTGTGGGGGGGAATCCCCCTCTCTCTGGCTGTGGGTGGCCCCCCAGCATCTCAGGAGCCATTGACAGACTAATGATAGTTCAGAGAGGAGCCACAAACCCCGCCCCCCAAGTGCTGGAATTCCTCATCCACGTCCCCCTGCCCTGCTCCAGGGGGGCTGGGTACCCTAAGCCACCATTCTGCATAAGCCCCCCCCCCCGTTCTTATTGAGTCGCACCCATTGTCAAACGCTGTGTGAGTGTAACGCTGACAGACCCGGTCGTCGGCAGGCGGGATCGAACCTGGGACCTCGGGAGCTTAGTGCACGAGCTAAAAGCCAGCTGGCTGTAGGGCGGACTCGTAATCTCTCTCTCTAAGTGGGGTCAGTGCCATTAGATGGGCCAGAACCCCACATGCAGGAGGGATGTGGGTTACATGAGCAACACGTGGCCAAGCTGGCCCTGGGCTGGGCTGGGCTGGCTCCGAGGTGGCTGAGCTAGGCAGCAGGGCAGTCCGGGCTGTCTGCTCTTCCCCCATCCCCGCCCCCAGCCGGGCCAGCTCCCAGGGCCTTGGAGGAGCAGCAGCCCCTGGGGTGGAGGGCTCGGGGGGGGCAGCGGGCCCCGGTAGTGCCCTAGGGGTGGAGGGCTCAGGGGGGCAGCGGGCCCGGCAGTGCCCTGGGGGTGGAGGGCTCGGGGGGGCAGCGGGCCCAGCAGTGCTGGGGGTGGGGGGCTCGGGGAGCAGCGGGCCCAGCAGTGCCCTGGGGGTGGAGGGCTCGGGGGGGGGCAGCGGGCCCGGCAGTGCTGGGGGTGGGGGGCTCGGGGAGCAGCGGGCCCAGCAGTGCCCTGGGGGTGGAGGGCTCGGGGGGGCAGCGGGCCCGGCAGTGCTGGGGGTGGGGGACTCGGGGGGGCAGCGGGCCCGGCAGTGCTGGGGGTGGGGGACTCGGGGGGGCAGCGGGCCCGGCAGTTCCCTGGGGGTGGAGGGCTCGGGGGGGCAGCGGGCCCGGCAGTGCTGGGGGTGGGGGGCTCGGGGAGCAGCGGGCCCAGCAGTGCCCTGGGGTGGAGGGCTCGGGGGGGCAGCGGGCCCAGCAGTGCCCTGGGGGTGGAGGGCTCGGGGGGGCAGCGGGCCCGGCAGTGCCCTGGGGTGGAGGGCTCGGGGGGCAGCGGGCCCAGCAGTGCCCTGGGGGTGGAGGGCTCGGGGGGGCAGCAGGGCCCGGCAGTGCTGGGGGTGCGGGGCTCGGGGGGGCAGCGAGCCCAGCAGTGCCCCTGGGGTGGAGGGCTCGGGGGGCAGCGGGTCCGGCAATGCCCTGGGGGTGGAGGGCTCGGGGGGGCAGCGGGCCCGGCAGTGCTGGGGGTGGGGGGCTCGGGGGGCAGCGGGCCCAGCAGTGCCCTGGGGTGGAGGGCTCGGGGGGCAGCGGGCCCAGCAGTGCCCTGGGGTGGAGGGCTCGGGGGGGCAGCGGGCCCGGCAGTGCTGGGGGTGGGGGGCTCGGGGGGCAGCGGGCCCAGCAGTGCCCTGGGGTGGAGGGCTCGGGGGGCAGCGGGCCCAGCAGTGCCCTGGGGGTGGAGGGCTCGGGGGGGCAGCGGGCCCGGCAATGCCCTGGGGGTGGAGGGCTCGGGGGGGCAGCGGGCCCGGCAGTGCTGGGGGTGGAGGGCTCGGGGGGGCAGCGGGCCCGGCAATGCCCTGGGGGTGGAGGGCTCGGGGGGGCAGCGGGCCCGGCAGTGCCCTGGGGGTGGAGGGCTCGGGGGGGCAGCGGGCCCGGCAGTGCTGGGGGTGGAGGGCTCGGGGGGGCAGCGGGCCCGGCAGTGCCCTGGGGGTGGAGGGCTCGGGGGGGCAGCGGGCCCGGCAGTGCTGGGGGTGGAGGGCTCGGGGGGCAGCGGGTCCGGCAATGCCCTGGGGGTGGGGGGCTCGGGGAGCAGCGGGCCCGGCAGTGCTGGGGGTGGAGGGCTCGGGGGGGCAGCGGGTCCGGCAGTGCCCTGGGGTGGAGGGCTCGGGGGGCAGCGGGTCCGGCAATGCACGACTGGGGCTGGAAGCCCAGGGGTTGAGCTGCAGGGCGGAGCGCTCCTCCTGCAGGGCGGCCGGCCCAGGTGCACCGTGCGGGTGTTTGAGCCGTCGGCAGGTGTGAGCCCTGTGCTCCCCGCTCCTGCTCCTCAGGATCCCCAGGGGCTGAGCAGGGGGCTCCCGTCTGCCCCATGACCGAGCGCCCCGGAGCCACCTCCCAGGCTGGTGACGTGGCACGGGCCACCGCGCTGCAGGCCACGGAAAGGCTCAGCCTGGCTCCTGGGGGGCGGGATTCCCTCCTTAGGGCTTTGGGGGGAGTCCCCTCACCGAAGGCCTCTGAAAGCCCCCTCCCCGGGCGGAGCAGAAAGTTTGGCAGCTGCAGCTGCCGGTGGTGCCCCCCGCCTGGAGCTGCCGAGGGAAGGGGAGCGGGGAGGGAGGCCGGTTTTATGTTTCCAGCAGCGTCGTGTCTGGCGGAGCCGGGCGGCTCAGAATGGAGGCGTATCGATCTGGGCGCCGCGCACTCGGCGGGTCAGCGATATCATTAACCCCGCAAGACTGCAGACCCGCAACGCCGAGAGGTTAATTAAAAAGAAAAGTTCAGATAAATACAGCAGCCGACTGTCTGCCCGGGGAGGGGGGCTCAGGCGGCTCGCGGCAGGCGGCTCGGCCCACGGAGTGACGCCTGGGGCCGCCAATGGATTGTCTCCCTCCAGACTTGTCCTGTCATTGAATTATTGAGAGTGGGATGGATGGGGCAGGATGGGATGGGACAGAACAGGGCGGGTGGGTGGGACGGGACAGGACGGGATGGGGTGGGGCAAGGTGGGGCGGGGCAGGACAAGACAGGGTGGGACGGGATGGGGAGGGCCGGGAAAGGACGGGATGGGGTGGGCAGCGTGGGACGGGACAGAACAGGGTGGGACAGGACGGGATGGGGTGGGCAGGACGGGACAGGACAGGACAGGGTGGGACGGGAAAGGATGGGATGGGGTGGGCAGGGTGGGACGGGACAGAACAGGGTGGGACGGGATGGGATGGGGTGGGCGGGGCAGGACCGGACGGGACGGGACAGGGTGGGACGGGATAGGGTGGGATGGGGTGGGCGGGGCAGGACAGGACAATAAAAGGAGACAGCCCTGTCCACAAGGTGGAGGGAACGAGAGGGGGAGGCAGGTACTAGAGGGGGCAGGCGCCAGGTGAGGAGTGCAGGGGAAGGGCAGGTTGCAGTGGGGCTGGGACTCCTTCCCCTGGGGCTTGGGGGGCAGTTGCTCCATTCTCACCCTCACCAGGCCGGAAAGGGCCCCCCACCCCACTCCCGTCGGCTGCAGGGACAGCACCATAGATTCACAGACTCTAGGACTGGAAGGGACCTCAAGAGGTCAGCGAGTCCAGTCCCCTGCCCTCATGGCAGGACCAAATACTGTCTAGACCATGGCCTGGCTCTCCCTTTCCCCCAGGGGCTGGGGCTCAGGTGCCCAGGGAGGGCTGTGTGGCAGAGCGCGCGTCCCCGTGGGGGTGGGCGACCCAACACAACCCCCTTCGGTGAAATACGGGGGGGTGGCAGAGTCGGTGTCACATCCAGGCTGGGGGGGGATGCCCAGAGGCCTGCCAGCGCCGTGAGCAGCACCTGCTCCCCTCGCCCGCTAGCTCAGACCCAGCGTCTGGCCCACCCGCCCGCCCGGCCCCAGCGGAAGCAGCCAGGCCGAGGCAGCACTGAGCTGGGCAGGGACCTCACGGATGCTAGGCTGGATTTACACCCCATTGGCCAGACGTGTGGGGCAGGGGCTCTGCCCTGGGAGCAGACTCTGAGTTTGGGGTCATGGTTGGGAACAGCTGAACACGAGCTCCCAGTGCAACGCTGCAGGCAGAAGGCGAACGCGCTCCTGGGCTGCATGAACAGGGGAATCTCGGGGAGCAGCAGGGAGGTGATTTTCCCTCTGGATCCGGCACTGGGCGGCCGCCGCTGGGATCCGGTGCCCAGGTCTGGGGCCTGAAATTCAAGAAGGATGGTGATAAATTGGGGAGGGTCAGAGAAGAGGCACAAGAACGATCAAAGGGTTAGAAAACCTGCCTGAGAGTGACAGACTCACAGTCTGTTGAGCTGAACAGCGAGAAGGGTATGGACAATGTGGAACTGGTAACATTTCTATGAACACGCGTGCCTCAGTTTGCCCCTCCCTTTGTACTGCCCCCGGGAGCGAGCATGGCGTGGGCATGTGGGTCGGGAGGTGTCCTGCTCTCAAGGACTGAATGGAGCCAATGCCTCTGAGCGGAGCTCCCTAGAGAGCCAATGGACGAGCCAAAGGCCGGACGTTAACACCTAGGGGGCGGGAAGCCCGGGCAGGCTGAAGGTGTGAATACTGCGGAGGCTGGGCCTGGGACCAGGAGGGCTCAGGTGTAACGTCTGGCTCTGGCACACCGCACCCAGCTAGCCATGGAGCTGAGGGGTGTGAATGGGGGCCCTCTGGAAAGCGGGTCGGGGCCCTGCTAGATGCCTAACTCAGCCGCTCGCTTTGCTCCCTTAAGGCCAGTTTCTACCGAGGAGCCTGGCCCCACGGAGTCAGTGTGGAGCCCACGTGGCACTGAAGCCAGGTGGCTGGTCTCGGAGCCGGGGGTCTGTGGAGCTCCTCTTGTGAATGCCTGAGCCTAGGGATTTGGCACCAGACTCCCCCCCACACACACCCCAGTGATCCAGACCACCAGTCGCAGGTCATCTGTGAACCAGGTGCCCTGTGAGGACGATGCCAGGAGCAGGCTGCCTGGGGGCTATGTCTCTCCTCAGCACTTCCCCCCCCGGTGCTGCCCGTCAGGGTCTGGCGTATGTGCTCTGGTTCCGTGCACGGCCAGGCCATCAGCGGTGCCCTTGCCCGACACGGGGGGTCTAGCAGGGTACACTGGCGCGGGCAGAAGAGTGCCCGAGGCAGCCTTGGCACACGGCAGCACCAACAGGCCTGCCAGCAGAGCCATCTCCGCTCACTACACACGCCACCAAGCCCGTGCCCCAGCCGACCGCCAGCCAAACAGGGATGGAAGAAAAAGGGGGCAGCAGCTCCCCACGGTCAGGCGGAAGCGCTGGCAGGCAGTGTCTGTGCCATCAGGCTGGACGGTGGGTGCTGTGTGGGTGCGGAGTCCAAGGTAGGCGGAAGCCGGATGCAGGACCACGAGCCATGTGCTGGATCGGGGTGAGGTGGGGACAAAAGCTTCAAGAACTAGGGGTCACCAAATGAAATGAATCGGCAGCAGGTTTAAAACAAACCAAAGGAACTATTTCTTCACACAACGCACAGTCAACCTGTGGAACTCCTTGCCAGAGGCTGTTGTGAAGGTCAAGACCATAACAGGGTTCAAAAAAGAACTAGATACATTCATGGAGGATAGGTCCATCAATGGCTATTAGCCAGGATGGGCAGGGAGGGTGTCCCTAGCCTCCGTTGCCAGAAGCTGGGAACGGGCGACAGGGGATGGATCACTTGATGATTCCCTGTTCTGTTCATTCCCTCTGGGGCTCCCGGCATTGGCCACTGTCGGCAGACAGGACACTGGGCTAGCGGGACCTTTGGTCTGACCCAGGCTGGCCGTTCTGATGGAGTGCAGGCCCCGGGAGCCTCAGAGCTGTCAGAGCACAGAGCAGGGCCTGGGCTCCCAGCAGAGCAGGGGCTGTTCCCCAGCATGCTGGGGGTGCAGGGATCTGTGGGTCTGAGTGCGTTACCCAAAACCCAGCTCCAGCCCCCAAACCTCACGCGTTCCTTGCTCAGTGTCCGGGTGTGGCCGCGGGGGTCCACGCCTGGGGCTAGGGCAAGGGCCAAGGACTCCGGAGATCTGCACTGAGCTCCTGGCTCGCTTCCGGCTCCTGTGCCCTGGCACCTCCCGGGGCTGTGCAGCCTGGCAGCTCCCCTGGGCAGGGCCCCTCTGACCATGGGCAGGGCCCAGCACAACGGGGCCCGGAGAGGGCTGGGGCCTCTAGTGTCAGCATTGTAAAAAATCCCCTCCAGGGAGCACAGGCCTGTGCTGACATCATAGAGCACTGACATCACGGGGTGCTGGTATCACATGGTGCTGACATCACAGGGCACAGACATCATGGGGTGCTGGTATCACACGGGTGCTGACATCATGTGGGTGCTGACATTATCGGGCGCGGACATCACAGACTGCTGACATCACAGACTGCTGACATCATAGGGGCGCTGACATCACAGAGTGCTGACATCATAGAGGTGCTGACATCACCGGGCGCTGACATCACGGGGTGCTGGTATCACACGGGTGCTGACATCACAGGGTGCTGGTATCACACGGGTGCTGGTATCACAGAGCGTTGACATCACAGAGCGCTGACATCACAGGGCACTGACATCACACGGGTGCTGGTATCACAGAGTGCTGACATCATAGGGGCGCTGACATCACAGGGTGCCGGGCGCGGCTGGGGGGAGCAGGGGATTCGGTCCTGTTGAGTGAGAGTCCATAGACAGCTCCTGGTGCTCATGGCTGAGGCCCACAGCAGCTGCAGGGAAGAGCCAGGGAACCACGGGGCTTCTCAGTCCTGGAATTCAGCAAACCCCGGGGTGCCGGCAGCGAGACCGTGCACCGCAGCCAGAGGGGGGCGCTGGGGGCGCTTCAGCGGCTAGGCCCTGGTGACGCGGGGGCAGGGTAGCGCTAGGGCTGGCAGGCCTGGGAAGGTGGCAGATCCCCTGGGCACAGAGGCTGGCATGGCACCAGTGGGTCCTGGCTGGCCCTGAGGCAGGGGTCGGGCCCAGTGCAGGGGGCCCCTCTCCACTCCAGTCTCTGTTCAGGCAGACAGGCGCCTGCAGGTTTCCAGGCCAGCTCAGTGTCTCTCACTGGGGCCCCTCTGCCCTGGCTCCATGCCCAGCCGCCACTGCGCCCCCATCACCCCCCCCAGCGCTGCACCTGGCTCTGGGCCACACGCGGCTCTGGCCACAGCTCCTGGAGGCTCCTCGCGGCATCCGGCCTCTCTGCAGCTGCCGGTTCGCAGAGCCCGGCTCCCGGCTGCCTCCCAGCCAGTGGAGGGCTGGTGGGTGCTCAGGGGACACACGCCAGCAGGCTGGGCGGCGTGCCGCGGGGGACAGCAATGTCTGTGCCGCAGGCATTGCCGTGCCAGGGACAGGCCGCCCCAGCCCTGCTCTGGGACCTCATTCCCTGGCTCCTTGCCCCAGGTCCTGGGCAGGGCAGGGCCAGGAGCCTGTGTGACAGTGCTCGGGGCCATGCCTGCGAGGATCGGCGCGGCTGGTACTGGCTTTCCCGGCCAGCCAGCCAGCGCCCTGGGAAGAGCCGGCGGCACAGGCTGGGGGGCCAGGATCGCTATGGGGCCACTGGCGCTGGCCTGAGTCCCTTTCCGGACACGGGCATGGCCAGTTCGCTCCCTGGGAGCCCCCGGCTGCAGGGAGACTGGCTGGCTCTGGCTGGCGGCAATGGGACCGAGCAGGAAGGGAACTGGCCCTGGCATGAGACACGGGTGTAGGCTGGGCTGGGTCCACGTGGCCCCTGCAGTCACCGGCTCTGAGGGCAGGGCCCTGGCATTGTTCCTGGCGTGCGCTCAGTCTCCGTCTTCCCCAGCCATGCGGATCCCTTTCCCCTGCATCAGTGTCGCATCTCCATCTCGCAGCTAATTGCATCTGGTCCCTCCTAACGCGGCGCGTGACGCGGGCTCCTCTCGCGCGGCTGAATTATTCATGGCCCGGCCTCCCCGGCCGCCTCGTGCTGAGCAGCAGGAAATGGAAGCAGGGGAAGGCAGAGGGGACTGGGACTGGGTGGGCCCAGGGCAGGAAGGCAGCTGGGCCCCGGCTCCCCAGGGCTCTGCCCCCGGCTGGAAATTGGTTTGCGATTACCGTCGCTACAAGCCCGTTTCAAACCATCCAATGGCCCCAGAGCCCCTGCCGTGGGAAGCCGGGGTCCGGCCTCCCATGCCCCCAGGGCCTTCCCTCGGTACCCGACTGCTGCCCGCAGCCCTGCCCCCATCCGGACGGGCTCCTCACCTCCCAGGAGCCCCTCTGGGACCCGCCCTCGGGCTGCATGCACCACCTGGCCACCCCTGCTCAGTAGGCGCCCGGGCGGGGCCGGCTGCAGCATTGTACAGGAGGGTGGGGAAAGGGGGGGGCAGAGACTTGCTAGGGCAAGACGGGCCCATGGCCCTGCTCTGGTGCAGTGGGGGATGGGGGGATACCAGGGCCTGATCTGGGGCCGCAGGGAGATCCCGGCTGGGGAGGGGCCCCGGGACTGACCCAGGCTGGGGGAGGGGATCCTGGCTGGGGGCGGGGGCTGGGACTGACCCAGGCTGGGGGATCCCGGCTGGATGGGCCCAGCGAGCAGCCCGCGGGCATGGGTTGGGTCGTCGTTCCCTGCGGTAGCCGAGGGTCGCTGGGTGCAGCGGACGGGCAGAGAGGAGCCCATGGGGGCAGCTCAGGTGACAGTGAGCCAGGCCCCCCCCCCTCCGCCTGGCCCCGCCGGCCTGTCCCTAATGACTCCCAGCAGGGCCGGGGCTGGCGGAGATGAAAGGGGAGCTCGGGCGTCTCATCCATCATGCTGTTTTCTTTAGCCTGCCCCCGTAACCCCCACCGGACCGGCTCCAAGTACCTGCCTCCTGACCCGGCCCCGGCCCCTCCCCCGCGCCCAGGCCTGGGCCCAGCCCCCCACTTTCACGGGGTTTTAATGGCAAATTACAAAGTGTTACAAGGGAAAGATTAATCGGCGGGGCTGCGGCTGCCTCATGCCTGCGGGTAACCTGAGAGGGCTGAGCCGAGCGCAGGAATGCAGCGCGTCCGGCCCGCTGACCTGACACCGCTCGCCGGGCCCGCGTGGGCGGGAGAACGGGACAGGGCCGAGCCAAATAGCCACCGGGAGGGCACCGGGTGGGCACTGCCCCAGGGCCCCCCAGGCCTGCACCATTCCCAGGGCCCCCCCGGTGGGCAGCGTCCCCAGCCCGGCACACACGGCCCCACTGCCGGCACACACAGCCCCACTGCCGGCACACACAGCCCGGCACACACAGCCCCACTGCCGGCACACACAGCCCAGCACACACAGCCCGACACACACAGCCCCACTGCCGGCACACACAGCCCAGCACACACAGCCCCACTGCCGGCACACACAGCCTGGCACACACAGCCCCACTGCCGGCACACACAGCCCGGCACACACACAGCCCAGCACACACACAGCCCCACTGCCGGCACACACAGCCCCACTGCCGGCACACACAGGCCGGCACACACAGCCCGGCACACACACAGCCCAGCACACACACAGCCCCACTGCCGGCACACACAGCCCAGCACACACAGCCCCACTGCCGGCACACACAGCCCGGCACACACAGCCCAGCGCACACAGCCCCACTGCCGGCACACACAGCCCGGCACACACACAGCCCAGCACACACACAGCCCCACTGCCGGCACACACAGCCCCACTGCCGGCACACACAGCCCGGCACACACAGCCCGGCACACACACAGCCCAGCACACACACAGCCCCACTGCCGGCACACACAGCCCAGCACACACAGCCTGGCACACACAGCCCCACTGCCGGCACACACAGCCCGGCACACACACAGCCCGGCACACGCACAGCCCCACTGCCGGCACACACAGCTGGCACACACACAGCCCGGCAC
The DNA here is from genome assembly GCF_028017835.1 of Emys orbicularis. Classification (NCBI taxonomy): domain Eukaryota; kingdom Metazoa; phylum Chordata; order Testudines; family Emydidae; genus Emys; species Emys orbicularis. Next base: position 145,620,421 of record NC_088687.1, on the reverse strand, counting down.
ACACACAGCCCCACTGCCGGCACACACAGCCCGGCACACACAGCCCCACTGCCGGCACACACAGCCTGGCACACACACAGCCCGGCACACACACAGCCTGGCACACACAGCCCCACTGCCGGCACACACAGCCCGGCACACACACAGCCCGGCACACACACAGCCCCACTGCCGGCACACACAGCCGGCACACACACAGCCCGGCACACGCACAGCCCCACTGCCGGCACACACAGCCGGCACACACACAGCCCGGCACACACACAGCCCCACTGCCGGCACACACAGCCCAGCACACACAGCCCCACTGCCGGCACACACAGCCCGGCACACACAGCCCAGCGCACACAGCCCCACTGCCGGCACACACAGCCCGGCACACACACAGCCCAGCACACACACAGCCCCACTGCCGGCACACACAGCCCCACTGCCGGCACACACAGCCCGGCACACACAGCCCAGCACACACAGCCCCACTGCCGGCACACACAGCCCAGCGCACACACAGCCCGGCGCACACAGCCCCTCTGCCGGCACACACAGCCCGGCACACACACAGCCCGGCACACACAGCCCCACTGCCGGCACACACAGCCCAGCGCACACACAGCCCGGCGCACACAGCCCCACTGCCGGCACACACAGCCCAGCGCACACACAGCCCGGCGCACACAGCCCCACTGCCGGCACACACAGCCCGGCACACACACAGCCCGGCACACATGGACACACGTCCAGCAGCCGCCAGTCCCACAGGGGCTGTGTGTGTCTGTCCCTGTTGCAGTTCTCAGCTGCTCACAGAGCTCGCTAGGCCCCAGCTGGGTTCCTCACACACCCTGTGGCTGCCAGGTACGGCTCAGGTTCGGTTCAAGGCGGGGGGGTCCCAAGCATTTTCCCCGAAGTACCCCCCCCCCCACGTGCAATTGCAACAGGCGCGTCTGTCAGGGAGAGGGACGCGACGGGGCGTGCGCAGCCCTCACCTCAGCAGGGACCAGGGCCAGCGAGAAGGCAAAGGGGCCGGGCAGGTGCCACAGCCGGGCTCCCTGACACCCTCCGCCTCAGCAGCCCCCTGAGTGTCTTGAGCTTGTCACCTGGCAGGCCTGCCTCAGTCGCCCCCCAGAACCCTGGGGCTCCTCACAGGCACCCCCGGCCCAGGAACGAGGGCCAGGCTTGGGGCCACCAGTGCTGGACAGAGCCAGGCGCTTGGGCTGGGCCCGGCTGTTACCTATGATGGTCCCAATGATGGCATTGTAACTCCAGGCAGAAACAGAGACAGCGCCGAGCCCCGGTCCCGGGGGGGGGGGGTGGTACTCCAGGGGCCCGACAGACACGGGTCACAGGGTGTGGCAGCTTGGAGCGAGAACAACCCCAGGGTGCACATATTTCAAGTTCCCAAATAAAGGCCACTGCTGGGGGGAGGGGGGTACAGCTGGGGGGTGCTGGAGGGTGTGTACTGGGAGGAGTATTTTGGGGATGTTGGAGGGGTATTTGGGGTTGCTGGAGGGTGTATATGTACTGGGGGATATGTGGGGGGTGCGTGCGTGTGTGTGTACTGGGGGATATTTGCGGGGTGCGTGTGTGTGTACTGGGGGATATTTGGGGGGTGCTGGGGTGTGTGTACTGGGAGGGGTATTTGGGGGTGCTGGAGGGGGTGTGTGTACTGGGGGATATGTGGGGGGTGCAGGTGTGTGTATGTACTGGGGGATATGTGGGGGGTGCTGGGTTGTGTGTGTACGGGGGGATATGTGGGGGGTGTTGGGGTATGTGTGTACTGGGAGGGGTACCTGAGGAGTGTTAGAAGTGGTACCTGTGGCCTCACTCCCGAGGTGGGGAGCAGCGTCACTCCCTGTCACAGTGGCAGGGCAGTTGGTGCAGGCCTAGGATGCAGCGCCAGCTGTCAGTCAGCACCCCCCTGTGGGCCTGGCCTCATCACCCCCCCAGCCGGGCTCTGAGGCCAGGGCCAGGGCAGGCGGCCTGGCCGAGAGGCACTTGGCAGCTCTGCTTATGGCTACGAACCCTGCAGCCCCCCTGGTAGCCTCCAGCTCTTGGGGCTGGCCCCGTCCCCTTGCTCTTCGCCCACCACCTGACGGCTCCCTCCGCCGCCCGCCAGGATCTCTGGGCTTCTCGCCAGCTGCCACTCTGCCAGCGCAGACCTGCCCCACGCCCCCCGGCCCAGCCCCCAGCACCGCGCGGCAGTGCGCCCTTGGGAACCTCGGCAATAAGGGGTGATACACACAGCACCGTCTAGTGGCAGAACCGCGTAGTACAGTTCAGCATTCCATCACATCTCCCCCTCTCGTTCCACTGTCCCACTGTCAGTCTGTTCAGTGTCTCTGAATGGTCCTGCTTTTCTAATCACATGACCCGAATGTGTAACGAGCTGCCCATCAGTTGCCATGACTGGCTGGGGTGGGCTTGGAATCCCTGAGTCGTCAACTTGTTCGGCATCGGCCATCTGCAGAGTTTGCTCCATCGATTGTTCTTTCTGAGGAGCAAACTGTAGATGTCGACAGTGTCTGCTGAACTCTCCACTGTCGGGTTGGAGCTGGGCGCTGAATTTTGTTTCTTGCCAACAGCTGGAGCTGGCCATCCTTTTTCTCCACCAAATTTGACATGAACGTGGTCACCGGGTTCTAGACCTGGCAGTTCTCTGGGTAACGTCCACTGTCTTTTTATCCAATGTGACTATTTTCTTCACGGCTGGCCGCTTTGGAGCCAGGTTCTTTTCCAAAGTCGGAACAGCTGGGCTGAGTTGGCTTTCCATCAGGGGTTGTACTGGATTATAGCTAAGAGCTGCTATTAGTTCGAAATGGATCTTGCTGCTGTAGGATTTTCTGGGCTCTCTGTATAGCTCTCTCAGTCTCTGCATTTGCTTGGGGGTAACATATTTTGTTTTGAATAATTTTAAATTCTGCTGCAGTGAATTGAGGTCCGTTGTCCGTCACTAGTTGTTCCGGAAGACGAAAGGGAGCAAAAGTGCATTTCAGTTTCTCGATAACTGCGACATATTATGTCTTTCATGTCAGTTATTTCTGTGTACCTGGAGATGACCAGCTAAAGCTGTCCTGTGAATTCACAGAAATCTGCAGCTCGTCTCTTCCAAGGTCTGGCTGGCACAGGTGTTGCTATGAAAGGTTCCTTGTGTTGTGTTGGTCTGTTAGTTCTGCACTGGTCACATGTAGATACTTTATTCTCGACATCCTTGCCAATGCTCAGCCCCACCCTGACTGATTGGCCCATGCGTAGCATTGAATTTATCCTTGATGTCCTTCCTGGACAAGGGTTAGGATTTCTCCTTGCGTTGTGTTTGGAATTACGATGCAGCTGCCTTTAATCAGGAGTCTGTTTGGTTCACTTCATTGTCCACACACTGCAAAGTAGTGTCTTGTCACTTCCATAGTGTCCTTCAGACACATGGGCCAGATCCCCTAATGTAGCTTAGAACTTCCTGAAGCTGTGTCTGTTGTAGCTGCAGTAGTCTCTGTTCTGACACTGCTCTGTGTGTGTCCACAGCGTCCATGTACGCCTTTGTGTCATCTTCGAGCTCCAGGGGAGTTGAGTGCAATGCTGGGCTCTGACAGTGTCAGCTACTCCCAGATTTTTCCCAGGAACATTTAGCAATTGGATTACATCGCATTGCCCTTAGCAATAGACACTGGCTTCTCGGTGGTGCTTGATCAGGTGTGACGGTGCATCCCATAAGGCTTCATGGGAATATGCTTATGAATGTATATATGACATAACTAGAATGTGTTTTATGCTACATATGCCATGTAACATATCTCTGTAAAGGTTATGATCTACTGAATCTATTCTTCCTATTTGTATGCATGTGTCATTGTTGTATTCGAAGTTATGAATATTGGCTGGGAACTGGTTTGATTTTTAAGTAGCCTTTGTAAAGCATTTGGTCAACTTCTGGAGAAAGGAATGCGGCGCTGGTGTTCAGCCTTTCTGGGTAATTTGCAACCTGTGCAGTTCTAGCTTCTTCTGATCTTCACTCTTACTTATTTTGCTTCCTTTTCTGTCCCTATTTCCCTTACCCGAAAAAAGTAAACAGAAAATAACAAACCAGTAACCACTTCGTCTGCTCTCTGGCCACCACACTTAAAACTCACTTAAAATCACCACCAGTGTCTCAAAGCAATCAGCTGTGCACAGATCCTGCTCGACGCTGCCACTGTGACAGGTTCGGTCACAGAGACCCCCTTGGGAGCTGCCCCCTGATGTGCCAAGACTACTTCTGCCCCTGCTTTCCCTGCCAGCTCGGGGCCCCAGCACCCTGTCTTGCTGAGCCAGACACGCCCGTCTGCTCCAACACAGACCCAGGGTCTGAACCACGTGCCCCAAAGCTGCAGACTTAACTGAAAGCAACTTACAGAAGTGTTCCTGTCTTTAACACTCAGATGCCCAACTCCCAATGGGGTCCAAACCCCAAATAAATCCGTTTTACCCTGTATAAAGCTTATGCAGGGTAAACTCATAAATTGTTCACCCTCTATAACACTGATAGAGAAATATGCACAGCTGTTTGCCCCCCCCCCCAGGTATTAATACTTGCTCTGGGTTAATTAATAAGTAAAAAGTAATTATATTAAATACAGAAAGTAGGATTTAAGTGGTTCCAAGTAGTAACAGACAGAACAAAGTGAATTACCAAGCAGAATAAAATAAAACATGCAAATCTAAGCTTAATACAGTAATAAAACTGAATACAGATAAAAACCTCACCCTTAGAGGAATTCCAGTAAGCTTCCTTTTACAGACTAGTCTCCTGCTAGTCTGGGTCCAGCAATCACTCCCATCCCTGTAGTTACTGTCCTTTGTTCCAGTTTCTTTCCGGTATCCTGGGTGGTGGAGAGGCTCTCTCTTTAGCCAGCTGAAGACAAAATGGAAGGGTCTCCCAGGGGTTTAAATGGACTGTCTCTTGTGGGTGGAAATCCCCCTCCTCTCTCCTATGCAAAGTCCAGCTCCAAGATGGAGTTCTGGAGTCACCTGGGCAAGTCACATGCGTGACTCGGTTCTTACAGGCAGCAGCCATGGCTTACCTGCTCCCTTGAATGTCCTCATGTAGACGTCTTATGTGGGTTGGAGCCTCCCAAGATTCACTGTCCCTTCAGTGCTTCTTGCTTTGTTGCCATTTTCTTTCTGTTCCTGTTCTTAGTTTACTCCTGACACCATGTCCTGTTCTTCTGTACCAGACATGAACTGGTCACACACCAGCTGCGGTCATCATAAGATCCTTTAATGCTCTGCCAGGTATGGCTGAGATTAACTTAAAGAAGGTCTGTTACACACAGCGCCACCTAGTGACTGAGCCGTATAGAACAGTGTGATGAAGTGGGGAATTTTCTTGATGCTCTATATGAGTGCTGTGCGTGCCTCAGTTTCCCCTATGTGTCACATCTGTAACGAGGTGGTGGGAGAGGGTGTTTGTTGTTGCAGAGGGCCAGGTCTGACCTCACCTAGCAGCCAGGACCCTGGACAACAGCCTGGACACTGGAATTTAGCAACCAGTGACCCAGAAGCCCGCCCGTCTTGGAAGCCAGCCGGTTTCAGCCAGTACAGGAACAAAGGACAGAAGCGAGAGGACCCAGGTGATCTGTTTGCCTGGGACTGAAGACAAAGGATGGAGGAGGGGCTGTGGGGAAGGTGATATAGGGGGGTCGGCCGGAAGGAGGGGGCTTTTGGACTGGGGACAAAGAACAGCCTGAGCCCACCTGGACGGGGACAGACCCAGATGGACGGGGCTGAGACTGGCCAGGCCCGAGGGCAGGGGTGAGATGTCCAATAAGCTGTGCTGTGTGGTGGTGGCCGAGAGTCACTGCAGGCTGGAGATCGGGTGGCGTTGCTCCCCCTGGGGGTGGAGGCGCCCGAGGGGCCAGAGTGAGGGGACTCCCCGAGGAGGCAGGGCCAGGCTGCTGGAGGCTCCGAGAGGTGGAGCCCAGAGCTTAGCCCCCGAGAGAGTGGACCCCCGAGACAGGCTGGCGCACTGATGGGCGTCCCCCCCGGACTGCACAGAGCCGAGCAAGTGCAGGCCCCGTGCATCACCCCCCACACACCCCCTGTGCATCACCCCCACCACACCCCCTGTGTATCACCCCTACCCCCCGTGGATCACCCCACCACACCCCCCGTGTATCGCCTCCGCTCCCCGTGCATCACCCCCACCTCGCTCCCCGTGCATCACCCCTACCTCGCCCCCTGTGTATCGCCCCCCCCGCTTCCCGTCTATCACCCCCACCACACCCCCCGTGTATCGCCCCTGCCCCTGTACATCACCCTCACCTCGCTCCCCGTGTATCGCCTCCGCTCCCCGTGCATCACCCCCACCTCACCCCCTGTGTATCACCCCTGCCCCCCCATGCATCACCCCCACCTCGTCCCCTATCACCCTCCCGCTCCCCCGTGCATCACCCCCACCTCGCTCCCCGTGCATCACCCCCACCACACCCCCCGTGCATCACGCCCACCTCGCCTCCTGTGTATCACCCCTGCCCCCCGTGCATCACCCCAACACCCCCCCTGTGTATGACCCCTGCCCCCCGTGCATCACCCCACCTCGCTCCCCATGCATCACCCCCACCACACCCTCTGTGCATCACCCCCACCTCGCCCCTCGTGCATCACCCCCACCTCGCCCCCCTGTGTATCGCCGCCCCACTCCCCGTGTATCACCTCCACCCCCATGCATCACCCCCACCTCATCCCCTATCACCCCCCCGCTCCCCGTGCATCACCCCCACCCCGCATGCATCACCTCCACCTCGCTCCCCGTGTATCACCTCCACTCCCCGTGCATCACCCCCACCTCATCCCCTGTGTATCACCCCTGCCCCCCGTGTATCACCTCCGCTCCCCATGCATCACCCCCACCTCGCTCCCCGTGGATCACCTCTGCTCTCCGTGCATCACCCCCACCTCACCCCGTGTGTATCACCCCTGCCCCCCGTGCATCATCCCCACCTCCCCCTGTGTATCGCCCCCGCTCCCCGTGTATCACCCCCGCTCCCCATGCATCACCCCGCCCACCATGCATCACCCCCCCTGCTCCCCGTGCATCACCCCACCCCCCTGTGTATCACCCCCGCTCTCCTGTGCATCACCCCCCCGTGCATCACCCCCAACTTGCCCCCCGTGTATCATCCTCTGCTCCCCTGTGCATCACCCCTGCTCCCCGTGTATCATCCCCCGCTCCCCCGTGCATCACCCACCCCGTGCATCACCCCTGCCTCACCACCATCCCCCACCCCGTGTGGGTCACCCTGGACCGGGTCAGCATTTATCTGCGTCGCGGAAGGTGCTTGGAGGGGGGGCCTGAGGGGCATCCAATCTGGTCCATCCCCAAAGACGCCCAACAGACTCTCGCACCCCGGGCCGGGTCGGCCAAGGAGGGTGGGCACGGGGCAGGGGGCTGCTCCCCTCTAGGCAGCGTCTCCGGTTGGGCAGGGATCAGGGGCTGGACGTGGGCACCCGCTGGGCAGCCGGGAGGATGCAGGACAGACTAGAGCTAAAAATAGATGCGGGACAGGGCTTCCTCTGAGACGGTTCATCTTCCTCCAGCCAGCGGCCCCCGCCTGCCCCACTGCCCTGCTCAGGGACCCTTGGGGTGCTGGGAGCCAGGACTCCTGGGTTCTATCCCCGGCTCTAGGAGGGGAGGGGCGCCTGATGGCTAGAGGGATGGTAAGTGGGGCCTGGGAGCCAAAATGTCACAGTGCCCGAAGTTTGTTTAGGACGTGGATACCGCGCACTGCCTCAGTTTCCCCCTCTGTGATGCCTGCGTCCCTTACAGGCTCGGGCTGGGGAGTTCTCTCCTGAGTCTGCATGAAGCATGTGAAGACCCTCTGTCACGGGTCCTCGGGAACAACCCCTGGGGGAACCCCTCCCTGTGCCAGCCCCCCAGGGTCACTCTCTCTCTGGGGGGGGGGGGCCTTGGCTTCCCCACCTCCTGGGACCGACCCTCGGAGCCTTCAGCCCCCCCGGCGTCACTCCGTGAGCTCCCTGCAGCGAGGCCACCTGAGCCGGACCCCTGGGGGAGACGTGTACCCCAAAGGAAGCACTGCACCCCCCCCCGATCGGCCGGGACTCCCAGCAGGCAGGTGATAGCAAGGGGGGGGGGGGGGTTTAGCAGGTGGCTGGAACGGCATAGCCAGTCCTTGGTTACCAGAGAGCAGAAAGTTACAGCCGGGGCCTGCGGGGTCAGCCCAGAGCCCCCTACCCCTCCTTAGTCCCCATCCAGGAGCGTCTCTCCTGCCTCCAGCCGCCCCCGCGGAACCACCCCACCTGCCCCCTCCTCAGTCCTTTGTCCTCCAGCTGCTCACACCCGGCCGGGACCATCCAGGGGTAGTTGCCAGGTACCCAATGTCCAGGCCATTGTCTGCATCCCCAGGCCCCTGGATCTCTGCAAAGAGTAAACAACCCTTCCCCCCACCTCGCTAACCAGGTAGCTCCTAGGGGGAAACTGAGGCACACAAATCCAAAATATTATGAGAAATTCCCATTCAGTCACATCTCTCCCACTTCGAGCCCGGCCCGAGCGGGGTCACTGGAGCCAGTGACTGGGGGGAGGGGGGGGTCGAACCCCCCCCAACATTGGCATCTCGCCCGTTTCCACGGCAGTGCTTCCACCAGGCACCTTCGAGATTCCTTTAGCACCCTCCCTGACACGTCCCACGTCCCGTATCCAATCCGCAGCGCGGCGCCGGGTCCCGTGTGCCCTTGGGCTGGGCTGGGCTGGGCTGGTCGCTCGCTCGCACTCACGGGGCACATGAGGAGCCGTAATGAGGCCTGTGCCCGTTTGCCCCCCCAAAAGCCTTTAGGTTTGGAACTGGGCTGGGTCCGGCCACTGCCTCTCCCCCTCGTCTGCCAGGGAGCGAGGGCAGCAACCCCCCCCCCCCCCCGTGTCGGCCATCTTGGCTGCAGCCTGGGCTGCCCTGACCCCCAAGTTGGAGCAGGGGGTGACCTCTTGGGCATTTGCTCTTAACCCAGCCCTGTCTCTGGGGCTCTGGTGTCCCGGGGCTGGTGAGGGAGGGGTGCAGGGTGCTCCCACACCTGGGCAGGCCCCTCTGGAGCTGTCCCCCAACCCCAGGGCTGTGTGTATGCCAGGAGCCCATCCCCCCTTCAGGGTCAACCTGCTGCCCTCACCCCCAGGGCCAGGTCCTCCCCCGCATGAGGGGCTGTGCTTCGGGCTCGCTTGATTAGGAGAACCCCCCAGGGCCATGGCCACCCTCTACCAGGGGTAGAGGGACCCTCGCTGCAGAGCCCGGTGTAAGGGGGGCAGGGGGGACCCCCATCCTGGTGTGGACGCTCTGTGGCAGGTCCATCCGGGGTGGGGTTCAGCCTTGTGCCAGGGCCCAGCCTGGCAATGCTCATGGGGGATGCAGCCCATGCGGGGCTGCTGCCAACCAAGCTTTGACCTGCAGCTCCGGGCCCGTCCCCAGCCACGGCCCTGGGCGCCCCCTCCCAGCTGCCCGGGCTGCTTCCCCTGGCTCTGCCCACAGCTCTCTGGCTGGGGCTGGCATGAGCCCGAACCCGCAGCCACTGGGGAATGCCTTTCGGGGGCGGTCACTGAGCTAAGGTTACAACCTGCCTGGCCTTTTCCCAGGCTCCCAGGGCGGCGCCCCGGCAGCTCCTGCCCCGTCCCTGCGCCAGGCAGGAAGGGCCCTGCCCCCAGCCAGCCCCGCCCGTCTGTCCCAGTCCCCCTCCCCCAGAGCAGAAGAAGCTAAACAATGAGGAGCGAGCAGGGATCCCTGGGCATCCGGGTGCCAGTGTCCGCTGCCCACCTCCTCCAGGAAACCCGCCGCCCTGCCTTCCCGCCCTCCAATCCCTGGCTCCCGGGGGCTAGGGGGGATAAGACTCTGCACCCCCCCAGATCCAGCCTCATGTAGACCTGTCCGGCGCCAGCACCTTCCCAGGGAGCGGCGGGGGCAGGGCAGGCATGCAGACAGGGCTCTGCTGGCTGGGGGGGGACCCCTGGGCTTGAAGGCAAGGGATGGTCCCTCTGCACCCCACGGGGCTCCCGGGGGTTACCAGGAGGAACAGCACGTATGAGAGACCTGGCACCTGACCCACTCACATGGTGTGACAAAGTGGGGGAGTTTCTTGTTTTTCCTTGTTTCCTATGGGGGAGTTTCTTGGTTTTTCCAATGGTTTGCATGCGGAGCGGGTGGGACTCAGTGTCCCCGGGTGTTACTGGTTTAACGAGGTGAGGGGAGAGGGAGTTTGTGGTTACAGAGGACCGGAGAGGGAACTTGGGACCCCAGCCAATGGCCTGGAGAATGAAGACCCCAGCGACTGGTGACCTGGTGACCCGGAGGCCCAGCTCGGGAGTCGCAGCTGGTTCTGGCCAGTGGGAGGACAATGGGCTGCGGGGAGAGGACCCCGGTGACCTGACCAGCCGGTTCCAGCCAGAGGACACAAGAGGGGAGAGGGGGCCCAGGCGACCCTGTTTACCTGGAGAGAAGACAATGGACAGAGGCAGGGCTTGGGGCCGGTGATCTCAGATGCCCAGCTGGGAAGCAGGGGGGCTCTGGGCTGGAATGAGGGAGCCCCCCCCCTCAGATCAGCAAACCCCTGCCCAGCAGGCAGAGATCAGAGAGGTGCTGCATTCATACCGGCAGCTGTTCTCTGTTCTCCAACCGGCCTGGGATCACTAACCTGGCTGTCCACCGGGTGGAGACGGGAGCCAACCCTCCCATCAGGTGTTCCCCATTCAGGGTCTGTCACGGAGTCCCCGGGCGATGCTCTGGAACTGCTCCCCACAAAGCCAGTCAGGACCTTGGGGAGCCTCCTCTCCCTCGGAGCAGACCGTCTTCAGGGCAAGAAGCTCACACGGCTTCACCTCCTGGGTCTCTCCTGGGAGCATTCAGCATATGCCCCTCCGTGCGCTTCCCACAGCGAGTCCGCCCCGGCGGGGTCCTGGGGAAGCCACAGGGTCCTGCACCCCCACTTCGCAGTCAGACGTGACTCTCAGCCAGCCAGTAACACAGAGGTTTATTCGATGACAGGAACATGGTCTAAAACAGAGCTTGTAGGTACTGCGAACGGGATTCCACAGCCGGGTCCATCCTGAGGTCCCGCGAGCCAGACACCCCCGTCTGCCCTCACTCCTAGTCCCCAGCCAGCTCCAAACTGAAACCCCCTCCAGCCCCTCCTTTCTGGCCTTTGTCTCTTTCCCGGGCCAGGAGGTCACCTGATCTCTTTGTTCTCCCACACCTTTAGCATCCCCTTGCAGGGAGGAAGGGCCTGGCCATTAGTTGCTAGGCGACAGAGGGTTGGCCAGAAACTGAGGCACCCACACAGTATTCAGAGGAAACATTAAGAACAGTCCCACTTCATCACAGAGTCACTGGAAAAACAGCCCAGGACCTGGAGAGAGAGGTCGGGGACATGCTGGCCTTAGGGGTGATCCAGCCGTCCGCCAGCCCCTGGGCCTCGCCCGTGGTGCTGGTCCCCAAGAAGGACGGGTCAATCCGGTTCTGTGTGGACTATCGGAAGCTCAATGCCATCACCGTGTCCGATGCCTACCCCATGCCTAGGACCGATGAGATCCTAGACAAGTTGGGGGGTGCCCGGTACCTCACTACCATGGATCTTACCAAAGGCTACTGGCAGGTGCCTCTGGACCCGGAGGCCAGGGCGAAGTCTGCCTTCACCACCCCAATAGGGCTCTTCGAGTTCCTGGTCCTGCCTTTCGGCCTCAAGTGGGCACCTGCCACCTTCCAGCGCCTGGTGGATCAGTTACTAAGGGGGATGGAGGGCTTTGCTCTGGCGTATATTGACTATATTGGTGTCTTTAGCCAGACCTGGGAGGAACATGTGTCCCAGGTGAAGAAGGTGCTAGGTCGCCTCCAGGATGCAGAACTGACCATAAAAGCTGAAAAGTGCAAGGTGGGGGTGGCAGAGGTTTTATACCTGGGCCACAAGGTGCGGGGTGGCCACCTGAAGCTGGAGCCGGCCAAAGTGGAGGCAATCAAGGACTGGCCCGCCCCCCAGACTAAGAAGCAGGCTGCAGAGTGAGGACCCAGTGACCTAACCAGCCGGTTCCAGCCAGAGGACAGAAGCGAGGAAAGGAGGCCCCAGTTTACAACCCTGTTTACCTGGAGAGAAGACAATGGACAGAGGCGGGGCTTGGGGCCGGGGGTATCAGATGCCCAGCTGGGAAGCAGGGGGGCTCTGGGCTGGAGAGGGGCAGCAGGCAGAGCCCACCTGGATGCAGAGAGACTGGGATGTGCTGGGCTGAGGGAGGCCAGGCCTGAGGCCCTGAGAGTTTCCTGTGCTGTGTTCAACTCTCAATAAACCCTCCTGTTTTACGCTGGCTGAGAGTCGCTCCAGGCTAGAGAACAGGGCGGCGGGGGGGGGGGGGGCATTATTCCCTCTGGGAGTGGAGGCCCTGGGAGCCCAGAGCGAGGGGACTCCCTGAGGGGGCCCACGGCAGAGACAGACGTGCTAAGGCTCAGAGAGGTGCGGCTCCAGGAGGTGGAGGGGCCTGACCCCGAGAGAGAGTGGACCCCCGAGAAGGGCTGTCGCACTGAAGGGGGTTCCCCCCACGGACCGCACGGGGCCAAGAGTGGGCACGATCTGTGAGTCCGTGACAACAGGGCCAAGCAGCCGGTGCTCCGGGGCCATCCCGCTCCCTCTGGGCCAAGGCCAGATGTACGGCCAGGCCCGGGGTGAAGGGTTGGGAGGCAGGTGTAACAGGGCAGGGCGGGGAGACCGGCGGGGTGCGGGGTGGGTGTCCTAGGACAGTGGGTCTAGCCAGGGACCATCCTATTTCAACGCTGGCTCCGGGGGAGGGGGGGGGCTGTGCGGTGCTTGGCTGTGGGGGGGCTGTGCGGTGCTTGGCCGGGGGGGGGGGGGGCTGCGCAATGCTCGGCCGGGGGGGTGCAGTGCTAGGCCGGGGGGGGTGCAGTGCTCGGCCGGGGTGGGGGGAGGGCTGTGCAGTGCTCGGCCGGGGGGGTGCAGTGCTAGGCCGGGGGGGGGGGTGCAGTGCTCGGCCGGGGTGGGGGTGGGGGGGGAGGGCTGTGCAGTGCTCGGCCGGGGGGGGCTGTGCGGTGCTCGGCTGGGGGGGGGTACGCGGTCCCAGAACCAGGGAGGCCCAGTTGCTCTGTTTGAAGCTGCTGGTGAAGGTGGGTATCAGCGCCCCCCCCCGCACATCAATCAGCCGTGGGGGTGGAACGGGGGCGTCAGGGGGCAGCTCCCCCGCGCCGGGACCCCTCGGCGCCCAGCCCCGGCCGTCACCCCACCAATGGGCTGGAAACGGCAGCCGCACTGTGGCTCATTTGTCTCTGTCAGCGGCGAGGTGGGGGAGTGGGGAGAGACAGCACCGCCCGAGCGTGGCAGGGACGGGTCCCGGCACGAGCACCGTGCGCAGGGAGACCCCGGGGGAGACCCTGGGACGCTGGACGGCTGGTCACCGAGCAGCCCGCCCGGCCCACGCCACAGGGCGCAGAGCTGCCCCCGCTGGACAGCTTCTGGGATGGGACCGCGGGCCCGGGGGCGGATGCTGGGACGATGGAGCCGTGGGCACGGGGGTTGTAGGCTCCAGGCTGTGCTGTGGCACTTAGTGCCAATGGCCCCCCCCTTGCTGATTGGCAGGGGGCAGCCCCCCAGTACGGGAGGGGCGGGGAGGGGGGGCTGTAGCTGATCACACCCGTTCTCCTTCTCTACAGACCCACCAGCACCAGCAGGTGTCAGAAGAGACAGAAACACCCCCCCCCAGCCTAACCTAACCCCCCCAGCAGCCCAGCCCTAGGGGGGAAGGGCCCCGCGCCCCACTCCCCGCCCCCCAGGACCGTCCCGCCACACCCCGCCCCGTGGGGCAGAGCCTGGCCGCTGGAGGTGGGGGTTGGGAGAGGCCCCTGCTTGCGAGCGGCTCGTGAAGGGGGGGTCACGGCCAGGTGGCCGGGGGGGCATATCCGTTACAGCACATGGGCTCATTTGTCTGGCAGTGATGACGGGGGCCCCCAGCGCTGACAGCCCCCCCGCCCCCGGCTAGGCCCAGCCACAGCAACTGCGCCAGCAGCCTGGCTGTGCCCCCCCTGCAGAGACCCCTGGGGCCTCGGCCCTCCCAGCACCGTCCCACCCCCCCAACCCCCGGGGCAGAGGGAGGCCGCGCCGGGCGCCGGCCCTTTGAGGGGCTCTGCCCGAGCCCCCGATGACAGACACTGCCGCCCTTGATGAGTTCATCCCACAGCTGAGCCTGTCCATTACCTCCCTGCCCGCCCGGGGGGGGGCATTTCCTGCCTTCCCCCAGGGCCCCCCCCAGAACCCCCCCCGAGCCCCCTGCCCCTGCACAAGGGACTGCAGGGCGGAGGGGCAATTGTCCGCGGTCTGGCCAGGCCGCAGGTTCGCCTGGGGGGGGGGCACCTGGCAGGGCCCCCAGTTCTCCTGCTGGCATCATGGGGCCGAGTGTGCGGTTTGGAGCAGCCCACGGGGTTCGGTTCCTAGACCCCCCCGGAGCATGGGAGGGGGGCTGCATGCGCCCCGGGGCCTGTGGGGGGCTGTCTGCATTTCCATCCACCCCAGTGAGAGTTTCTAGGCTCCCCCAGATCCCCGGTCGCTGCCCCTCGGGGGAGCTGCCCCATCAACGGCGGTGCGGGTGCCCCCCCGCTGGGCCCTCAGCCCCCGGCCCCGACCCCAACCCCCCCGCTGAGCCCTCAGCTCCCAACCCCGACCCCAACCCCCCGCTGGGCCCTCAGCCCCCAGCACCAACCCCAACCCCCCCCGCTGGACGATCAGCCCCCAACCCTGACCGCAACCCCCCACTGGGCCATCAGCCCCCAGCCCCGACCCCAACCGCAACCCCCCCCGCTGGGCCCTCAGCCCCCAGCCCTGACCCCAACCCCCCGCTGGGCCCTCAGCCCCCAGCCCTGATCCCAACCACCCGCTGGGCCCCCAGCCCCAACCCCAACCCCCCGCTGGGCCCTCAGCCCCCAGCCCCGACACCAACCCCCCCGCTGGACGATCAGCCCCCAACCCGCCGCTGGGCCCTCAGCCCCCAGCCCCGACCCCAACCCCCCGCTGGGCCCTCAGCCCCCAGCACCAACCCCAACCTCCCCGCTGGGCCCTCAGCCCCCAGCCCCGACACCAACCCCCCCGCTGGACGATCAGCCCCCAACCCTGACCCCAACCCCCCGCTGGGCCCTCAGCCCCCAGCCCCGACCCCAACCCCCCGCTGGGCCCTCAGCCCCCAGCCCCGACACCAACCCCCAGCTGGGCCATCAGCCCCCAACCCCAACCCCCCGCTGGGCCCTCAGCCCCCAACCCTAACCCCAACCCCCCGCTGGGCCCTCAGCCCCCAGCCCCGACACCAACCCCCCCGCTGGGCCATCAGCCCCCAACCCCAACCCCCCGCTGGCCCCTCAGCCCCCAGCCTCAACACTAACCCCCCGCTGGGCCCTCAGCCCCCAGCCCTAACCCCAACCCCCCGCTGGGCCCTCAGCCCCCAGCCCCAACCCCCCCGCTGGGCCCTCAGCCCCCAGCCCCGACCCTAACCCCCCGCTGGGCCCTCAGCCCCCAGCTCCAACCCCAACCCCCCGCTGGGCCCTCAGCCCCCAGCCCCCAACCCCAACCCCCCGCTGGGCCCTCAGCCCCCAGCCCCGACCCTAACCCCCCGCTGAGCCCTCAGCCCCCAGCCCCGACCCCAACCCCCCGCTGGGCCCTCAGCCCCCAACCACAACCCCCCGCTGGGCCCTCAGCCCCCAGCCCTGACACCAACCCCCCGCTCGGCCATCAGCCCCCAGCTCTGACCCCCTGCTGGGCCCTCAGCCCCGACCCCAACCCCAACCCCCCGCTGGGCCATCAGCCCCCAGCCCTAACCCCAACCACAACCCCAACCCCCCGCTGGGCCCTGAGCCCCGACCCCAACCCCCCACTGGGCCATCAGCCCCCAGCCCCGACCCCAACCCCAACCCCCCCGCTGGGCCCTCAGCCCCCAGCCCTGACCCCAACCCCCCGCTGGGCCCTCAGCACCCAGCCCTGATCCCAACCACCCGCTGGGCCCCCAGCCCCAACCCCAACCCCCCGCTGGGCCCTCAGCCCCTAGCCCCGACACCAACCCCCCCGCTGGACGATCAGCCCCCAACCCCCCGCTGGGCCCTCAGCCCCCAACCACAACCCCCCGCTGGGTCCTCAGCCTCCAGCCCCGACCCCAACCCCCCGCTGGGCCCTCAGCCCCCAACCCCAACCCCCCGCTGGGCCCTCAGCCCCCAGCCCCGACACTAACCCCCCGCTGGGCCCTCAGCCCCCAGCCCTAACCCCAACCACAACCCCAACCCCCCGCTGGGCCCTCAGCCCCCAACCCCAACCCCCCGCTGGGCCCTCAGCCTCCAGCCCCGACCCCAACCCCCCGCTGGGCCCTCAGCCCCCAACCCCAACCCCCCGCTGGGCCCTCAGCCCCCAGCCCTGACCCTAACCCCCCGCTGGGCCCTCAGCCCCCAGCTCCGACCCCAACCCCCCGCTGGGCCCTCAGCCCCCAGCCCCCAACCCCAACCCCCCGCTGGGCCCTCAGTCCCCAGCCCCAACCCCAACCCCCCGCTGGGCCCTCAGCCCCCAGCCCCGACACTAACCCCCCGCTGGGCCCTCAGCCCCCAGCCCTAACCCCAACCACAACCCCAACCCCCCGCTGGGCCCTCAGCCCCCAACCACAACCCCCCGCTGGGCCCTCAGCCCCCAGCCCTGACACCAACCCCCCGCTCGGCCATCAGCCCCCAGCTCTGACCCCCTGCTGGGCCCTCAGCCCCCAGCCCCGACCCCAACCCCAACCCCCCCGCTGGGCCATCAGCCCCCAGCCCTAACCCCAACCACAACCACAACCCCCCGCTGGGCCCTGAGCCCCGACCCCAATCCCCCGCTGGGCCCTCAGCCCCAACCCCAACGCCCCACTGGGCCATCAGCCCCCAGCCCCGACCCCAACCCCCCGCTGGGCCCTCAGCCCCCAGCCCTAACCCCAACCCCCCCGCTGGGCCCTCAGCCCCCAGCCCTAACCCCAACCCCCCCGCTGGGCCCTCAGCCCCCAGCCCCAACCCCAACCCCCCCGCTGGGCCCTTAGCCCCCAGCCCCGACCCTAACCCCCCGCTGGGCCCTCAGCCCCCAGCCCTGACCCCAACCCCCCGCTGGGCCCTCAGCCCCCAGCCCTGATCCCAACCGCCCGCTGTGCCCCCAGCCCCAACCCCAAACCCAACCCCCCGCTGGGCCCTCAGCCCCCAGCCCCAGTTTTGCCCCAAGCTCTGGCCTTGTGGAACACTGGAGCCTTCTCGGTGACTGAGCTCCAGAGGCCAGGAGGGACCCACAACACCCCAACACCCACAACACGGCACAACATCCCAATGCTGCATAACAACCCCTCAGAACACCTGCACCCCTCAATGCTGCACAACACTGCACTAAACCTGCAACGCTGAATAACAACCCCGCACAACATCCCCATCCCTCAAAGCTGCACAACATACATGCACAACACCCGCACCCCTCAATGCTGTACACCCCTCCACACCTGCGCCCCATAACACTGCACAACCCCCACACCCACATAACACTGCCAATGCTGCATAACAACACCTTCACCCCCGCAGAACACTCCTCAATGCTGCATCCCCCACAACACCCGCACCCCTGCACAACACCCCTCAACGCTGCATCCCCCACAACACCCGCACCCCTGCACAACACCCCTCAACGCTGCACCCCCCACAACACCCGCACCCCTGCACAACACCCCTCAATGCTGCACCCCCCCACAACACCCGAACCCCCACACAACACCCATGTACGCTGCACACACCCCACAACACCCGCATCTCACAACACTGCACATCATCCCTCAATGCTGCACCCCCACAACACCTGAACCCCCGCGCAACACCTGCACCCATCAACACTGCACCACGCCACAACACCCCAACACCCGCACCCCTCAAGACTGCACATCACCCCTCAATGCTGCACCACCCCACAACACCCCAACACCCACAACACTGCACAACATCCCAATGCTGCATAACAACCCCTCAGAACACCTGCACCCCTCAATGCTGCACAACACTGCACTAAACCTGCAACGCTGAATAACAACCCCGCACAACATCCCCATCCCTCAAAGCTGCACAACATACATGCACAACACCCGCACCCCTCAATGCTGTACACCCCTCCACACCTGCGCCCCATAACACTGCACAACCCCTCAATGCTGTACACCCCTCCACACCTGCGCCCCATAACACTGCACAACACCCCACCCTTGCACAACCCCCACACCCACATAACACTGCACAACACTGCCAATGCTGCATAACAACCCTGCACAACACCTGCACCCCTTGACGCTGCAGCCCTCACTACACCTTGTTTGCTGACATCACAAGCCCTGAGCAAACCTCTCCCCTTCTACCTCTAACAATGCAGACTTGCATTTCAAAGCTCTGTTCATTTACAGATCTTCCTAACCAGTCCTTAAGGCTCACCCATGGGTCAGGTTAGTCTGAGTTAATTAACTCTTTCTGGCCCTGTCACCTTCCAATGAAATATTATATCACACTCATAACGTCACACACCCACACAGCTGCAACAGTGCACCACACCTCTGCATAACAACTCTGCACAACACCCCCACACCTGACAACGCCTACATCCTGCAATACTACACAACACCCCCAATGCTGCATAACAACCCCACACAACACCCACCCTCTGCAGCGCTGCACCCTCCATCCCCGCACAACACCGGTACTCCTGCACTGTGGCATACACCCCCCTGCACTACAGCCCAGGCCGCCAGGCGCCCCTCCGGCTGAGCGCTGTCTCAGTGTTTCCTGGTGTGAGGAAGTGGGATTTTGGGGGTAATTTTCTGTGGCCTGGGTGTGCCTCAGTTTCCCCTATATGCTGCACTGTTCCCTGGGGAGTGGGTCACTGCAAAGGGACTGGCTGAGGCCGACCCCACATCCGTGGAGAACCCAATATGACGACAATGGCAAATCTAACCACTGGGATTTTGATGCCTAGCAACCAACGTCCATAGATGGCTCCATCCACAGGGAGCCAGCAGCAGCTGCCCAGCTCGGGAACAAGGACTGGGGGGCAGGGGTATGCGTGGGCTGTGGGAAGCAGTTGGGGCTCACCTGGAGTCACGGACGAGATCAGCCGGACGGACAGACAGAGCTTGAACCAAGGGTCACTTGTGACAAAGTGGGACTGTTCTTAATGTCTCTGAATACTGTGTGGGTGCCTCAGTTTCCCCTACACATTTCTGAAGTCTCTAGGTGGTGGGATAAGGGGTGTGATTGTTGCAGAGCCCGAGAGGGCAGGTGTGATGGTGTCTGCACAGAGAATGGCCGACACCCTGTCTCCTGGCAACTGATGGCCTGGGCCCCTCCTCTGCAAAGGTGCCAACTGAAGGTGTTGGAGAACAAAGAGCTCGGGTGGCTGGAGAGTTTCAGTTTGGAGCTGGCTGGGGAAATGGAGGAAGGCCCAGCACCGGGGTCTGGGCTCCTTAACCCCCCCACCCCCAGAATGGACCCGGCGGAGGGGTCCCGTTCGCTGGACCGACAAGCTCTGGTTTAGACCGTGTTCCTGTCATCTAATAAACCTCTGTGTTACTGGCTGGCTGAGAGTCACGTCTGACTGCGAAGTGGGGGTGCGTGCAGGACCCTCTGGCTGCCCCAGGACCCTGCCTGGACGGACTCGCTGTGGGAAGCGCACGGAGGGGCATATGCTGAATGCCCCAAGGTCAGACCCAGGAGGCGAAGCCGTGTGAGCTTCTTGCCCTGAAGACAGTCTGCTCCGAGGGAGAGGCGGCTCCCCAAAGTCCTGACTGGCTTTGTGGGAGCAGTTCCAGAGCATCGCCCGGGGACTCCGTGACAACTGGTGGCAGCAGTGGGGC